>NC_080045.1:11328873-11628873 GCF_012489685.1 Lotus japonicus
TAAGCTAGCTGATTGCTGAAAGCTGATAAGTTAGCTGAAAGCTGAAAAGCTACGTGATTGAAACAAAAGTGTTTGGTAGAACTAGCTGTTAAACAAGCTGAAATTGTAAAATGACATAAAAGGACATACTTGTACAATTATTTTTATATTTAACATTACTTTATTTTCACATTAATACCAATATGATATTAATATTAAAATTATTATCACTTTAAATATTTTTATTAGCTACAGTTATATATCATCTTAAAAATATAATATTTATTTTTATTAATATAATATTTATAATACTTGTGGTGCGCAGCGGTGTGGCGGGAATGGTGGCGGAAACTGCATATGTAAGTGTGAGGGGAAAATAAGTTTAGTGTTTTTATAAATATATAAGGGTAATGGTAGAATTTTAATAAAATAATAAGGATAAAAATGAGAATAAATTTAATAAGCTATAAGCTTTAAGCTATAAGCTACCTGAGATAGCTTATAGCTTAAAGCTTTAAGCTACTAAAATAAGCTCATTCACCAAACACTTTTGAAGAGCTTTTAAGCTAGTCAAATAAGCTTTAAGCTAGTCAAATAAACTATAAGCTAGCTGAAATGGCATGCCAAACATAGCTTATATCTCATAAAGTGGTCTAATCATGTTCCAACAAGCCCACAGCTCGAACCACACAAGCAGAAGCAGCTACCATCAGCGCCGAAAACACGGGTGGAACGATGATATCAATGCTGGACATGGCGAAAAGTTGAGCAGGGAGACACAGCGTCTCACTTGGATTGTCCAAAGGAACTCTAATAAATGACCCATCACTCTCACTTTTGCTGCACTTCTGAGAGAATGAAGAGGAGGGTGATATGGCGGAGACAAAAGCCACCTCCGGGGAGAATGAAGCCACCGCCACCGTTAAGGTGAGTAAGGTAACCCATGTGGCGGCATAGATTACTAGAGGCCATGTGATCGTGAGGTGTGAATGGTAGAACTTAGAGAGCCAGAGAAACATTGTGGTGGGGAAAAGCACACTGTTTCCTGCTATGATCAGATGGTGAGGGTTGGATGAGAAATTATTGGTGTTTGGGGTTGGGAGTTGGGACCCTTGTCTATATATAGACCCACCAGGAATGCAGTCAAAATGATGATGTATTTTGAGAGATATCGACCATTTTTTTAATCCTAGAAGTTGCTGAATTTTCTAACAGGTTGAACAAACTAAGAGTTATGTTCATAGAATGCAAATTAACACTCTAAACACCTCTTAAAAATCAAAATTTTCTCTTTATCTCACACGTAGAAAAGAGTCATAAAAATGATTAAGTCATGAAGAAGCTTCAAGGAAAAGTCTAAGTCGATCCAAATCAAGTGTGAAAGGTTTGGAATGTCAAGACAAGCTTGATACAGGAAGTCTCAATACGTGGACGAATTATCCTAAGTCCAAGGAGGGGGTTAGGAAAATCGGTTAGTGAATGGATTGGGGTCGAAGCAACATGAACTTGAGGACAAGTTCAAGAAGTTCCACGATCCATACCACACACAATCCCATGATGCGTAACTTTCATGCACGAATACCACACATCCATGTGGTGGCAATTAGGGCTGAGCAACGAGCCAAATTCGACCCGGCCCGGAAAAAACCGAGTCAAAAAAATAGAATACGGGCGGACCGGGTCGGGTGACAAGACTCGCAGGTGGGAGAAGATGAGTCCACGCGGGTTTACACGGTCGGGTCCTGGTGGGAAAATAAAATCCCTCGGAACCCGGCCCAACCCGAAGTGTTTTTTTTATTTGATCAGAACTGTACTATGTGTTCATTTTTTGTTTGATTGAGGCCCAACAATCATGACCCAGGCATAAATCACCCGAGCCCAGTAAAGAATAAATATCTGATCTTAGCTAAAATGCAAAAAAAAAAGCTATAAAGAATTATTATTATTTATTAACCCTAATTCTGAAAACCCTAGATTCATCTTTTACCTTCTTCCTCAGCATGTGGTTGCGGCCGCCACCTACTCTCAAGTTTCATCCACCATTTTCCTCAACCCCCAACAAATCGAAGCTCCCTTTCCCTTTCTCTCCTCACAATCTTCCATCACTGTTCCAGATTTACATTTAACAAGCCACCTCCGCCCCAATCCCCACCACGCCACCGCGCCATGCTTTCTCGGCTGTTCATCTCCATCATCATTCAATCGTCCATCACCGTTCCAATTTGCTTCAATTTCAGATTCAAGAGGCCAGCAAATCTCCATCGCCGACTCCCTTGCTTTTTTTTTTTTTCTGGTTAACCACCCGCCCCAACCCACCCGAACCGCCCGATAACCCTTGCCACCCGAACCCGACGAAATCGATGATGACAACGGTCGGAATCGATTCAGAAAAATGGAGATTTCCACCCGTTTAAACTGGCACTGTTCACCCGAACCCGAACCGACCCACCTGATGCTCACCCCTAGTGGCAATTACTGGTCGTGGGAATGAAGGAATTAGCTCGATGTAGGGATCAAAAGACTCAAGGAAACAAGTTTGAGAAGGCATGTTGAAGAAACGGTTTAAATTAGACAATGTCTTTCATATTAAGTCTTGTGCGCAGGATTAGTTTTCAAGTTTGGATGTATGTAAGTACTATAAATAGGCCAACAATTTAGAACAAAAGTTAAATATTTGATACTCACACTCTTAAATGCCCAACCTCGCTCATATACACACACAACTACACATAGAGTATGTAAAGGAGTTCCTTCCAACTTTCTTTTTAGATTTAGAATGCCTTCTTAAGTATATGCTTCTTTTATTACATTGTTACTTGCTTTTCCTAATTTATCGCACTTATCTTTCATTTTTTTTATATCAAAACTCTTTTCCCGAGTTATCACCGGATAACTTGGTTCTTTAAATTATTTGACAAAGAGTCAAAGACACCCTATTTTAAACTACACTTCACACGTTCAAAAAAAAAAAACTACACTTCACACATCTTCCATTTATAACAAAAAAAAACTACACTTCACATACTCAACGTATTTGTCATTGGTTGTAAACCACCAAATAAAAAAAACCTACACCTCAAAACCTGATCCAACTCCTCTATTACTCTTGAGATCTATTTATTGGAAAGTAAAATTGAATGCGCAAATAATAACAAAGCCGTCTTTTCTGGTTTGCGTTTGCAGATCTAAGAACAATTGAGATGTCCCAATTAATGTTTGGGCTTGTTACTTGTTAGTTACTGTATTTAGAAAGATGTCTAAAAGGTGGTGATCCCTAATGTGGATCACTTTTAAGGTGGTCTAATTTTAGATCACTTTTTTTAACCTACTATAATATGTTAAGACATCTTTTTTTAAAGAAATTTAATACATAGCAAATTTTTAATGATATTTTTTCTTTAAAAAAATAATGTGTTGACCTGTTATACCCAGTCAAAGTAGGTGGTGTAAAATTACACCACCTAAAATTGGTGCATATTAGGTTCACCCCTAAAAGGTATTTTGAAAAGAAATTATTTCAAAGTAGGTATATAAAAATATTTTCAGCATATAGGTATATATAAAATTGAGTTAAAAAAAATATAGGTATATATAAAATTAATAAATAGTCTAATTAAGTTCCTAAGTTTATCAAATAAATCATACTATTCTTTAAGGTGAAGTCTTGCTTGATTTGATGCAGAATTAACTAATCATCAAATTAAAACTACTTTTAAAGTGAGTTTGTTGGGTGTTAGCTGTGATTGGTATGCGAATTGGATGGGTAGATTATGTAGGGCAACAATATTTGTTGTGACAAGTTGTTAGGTAATTAGTAGAAAAGTAGGGGCGGTTTAAGGCAGGATGACAACCACGTTGTTTTTGCACAAAGTTGATCGACATAGAATGCTTTCAGTTTTTCATGTCAAACTTGTGCTCAAACAAAATAAATAGTCGCGTGTATTTATGTATAAGAAAGTCAATACTCATCTAGGATGATGCCTTTCACATGAAACTTAGTTCTATCTTAAACACACCTCTAGGTGCATGTGTGACTGTGTAAATGGCCGCAAATGTCAATATTTTGGATAATCAAGTAATATCTTTAAAAAATCTCATTAATCATCGTATTTATAAAACTGACCGACCCCAATAATTATAAAGTTCAATAACATTTCCATCAGCCTAAATCTTTTACAACCAAATGAGCATTAAGTAAGTTAATTAGCTGAGATGACTAAACTAAAACACATCTCACCCTAGCATAGGTTAAACGGATCGTAACCAAGTGGGTTGGTGTAGTGGTTCAACACTTCATTTTTTAAGCAAGTGGCTGGTGGTTCGAATCCCAACTCTTGCGAATAGAAAAAACTCCTTGGTCAGCTCCCTACCGCTTAGTGCGCTGACCGTGGGGCGAGGGATTAGTCCCACGGCTATCGGCTGTGGGGATACCTTGGTCAAGACAAAAAAAAGGTTAAACGGATCGTTCCGACACATTTAATAAAACACTCCAAGGTCTCAAAAGACCTTCACCAAGGCTTTCTATAGATCTCAAGTCATAGAAACTATGACCATTGTGTCTATTAATATCGGTTTGGTTGTTCTTTTACTCAAGTACTACTCGTTATTTAAATTCTTGGTTCTTTTTAGACTGTCGAATTCTCTATATTACCAATAAGCTGACTTGAATGTCAGAGTACCTTTTGCAAGCACCCACCACCATTCCTCTATGTACTACGTTGTAGACATCTCCATTGCATCCAGGACATTCAACACAACCACCACACGGAGATCAGAGGAGGGCATAGTAAAATTTATGAAAGAGCGTCATTTGTGAGGAAGATTATGAAACTTGTAGCACAATAGTTCAACACATGTAGATGATAATGGTCTGATGAGGAATCACCACAAATGAAGCAAACACACAAATGATACTAGGTCATTTTGCTCTTTAATGAGTGAATGAGCTAGCACGCTCTTTCACCCTAGAAGCCACAAAAAACAAAATCATACCATAAATTCAAATTTAGTCTCTAGTTTTTTTTGAAAGGTAATTTAGTCTTCTTTCATCTTCTTTTCCTTTCTGATTGTTTGATAGGGAAAAATTGGGGATTTTTGAGGATGGCTTCATAGCATGGTGGTATGGGTCATGATGTTTCAGAAATCATGGCAGGGGCTTTGAGTATGAGTTTTGAAGGTAGCTCTATTGTTTGAGGGTTTAAGGTGTTGGCTGGCTTGGAGTGGCGTTTGTGGTCTTGGTGGTGTCTTGGATTGGCTTGTTGAGATTGGATTGATTGAGGGTTGTTCTCAAGGGTGATGTTTCTATTCTCCTTTCTTTACTATTTTCTGAACTTATTCATGAATTCTAAACAGTTTCATGCCTCATTTGATTCATGGTGATTTTAAATTTTTGTTACTGGGACATGATGAAGTTTAACCAAGCTTTGTAAGAGAAAAGAGCAGCAGCAGGAAACATCACAAAGGGATAAAAGGGAAAAACTTCTTCAACCCTAAGTGGGAAGAAGATATGAGTATAGGTTTAGAGGAGGGTAAATGATATAAATAAAATTGTGTTGCTAAATATAACAATTCTCTATGTAGCTCAATTGGTTAAGTGTTGGTTTTGCCACTTACAGAGCCTGGGTTCGAATCCCCCTCGGCACATTCTTTGCTCAGTTCTATATTTTTGATGGCGATCACATTATCTTACATGTATGGGGCCGAGGAATTTGGATTAGGGGGCTCATTTTTGGTGTTGAACTCGGTTGGAATCGTGAAGTGCGTGGTGTTCATCACTTTTGTAGTAATCTATGGAATACACTATAATCGACCCATGGGTGCGATGTCCACGAGTGTGGCTCTCATTGAATGCTGGCTCATCTACGCCCGGAACCTTACCCAAAACCTTTCACAGCTCAGGCGGTTCTCAATGAGCGTCGTTGCTATAGCTTGTGCCGCAATGATTATGATTGCTATCCAGATCGCCAACAATTATTTTCTTGGCCTAAATGTAGAAGGGGGCGTGCCAGAGGCATATGCAGAGGCACAGGCGGTGCAGAGAATCAACATTGTTAAAGTACTTTGGTATGCATGTTTTTCTTGCACTGAGACGATTTGGTGTACGCTTTGCAATTGTGCCCTGTTTTACGCTTTGCAATTGTGCCCTGTTTTAGTTTTATTTTTTTTGTTTTCTTGCACTGAGACGATTTTAGTGTACGCTCTGTTTTAGTTTTGAAGCAGGGTATTAGAGTGAATAGCCAAATTTGCCAATGAACGAGTAAATGTTTGGATTTAGTTTCCAAAAGTAGGAAATGTGATATGCGGTTTTTTAGTATGTACATCATCGATTAAGTTAATCACTATGGTTAAATATAATGTTCAATGGTCTCTAGTCTTTGAGGTATATTTCCTTTTTTCTTTGAAGCAATTTGCCCATTGTTTCTGAAACAAATATTATCAGATTTCAAAGGCAAACTAAACACAAAGACAATGGAGGTCGTGGCACTAGATTAAAAACAAATCGAGTGGATTGAGTTGCTCCTTATTTGAGTGGATCTCTCATCCAGTAATTTGTCTGCAAGAACTATACTGGTGCTGGGACTTCATCTGTTAGCAGCAGGTTCGATTTGTGGAATTTAGGGGGGGGGGGAGTCACGTTTTTGTTATGGTAACATGAGTCATGGTTTTTTAATTGTGGCTTCATGCTTGTTCTCATTGTTGGATACTATCATGAGAACTGTCTAGTTTGCTTTCAATGTCAAGTTTGTTGGCATTGTCATGAGTGTGCCGTTTTTTTTTATGGTTTTGGGGTGGGCTACTTGGTTTTGTATTGGGCTTGTTTGGGCTGTTGTGGGTTGTTTTTTAGGTGGTTTTCTGGTATTGACAAAAAAAGTGGTTTTCTAGTTTCTTTTGGCCTTGTTCTGGCTTTTTTGTTTGCTTGTTAGACCGGGCGGGCTATTAGAAGCCCATAACCCCGCTCGACATCAAGGTGGCCCGCCAGGAAAAAGGACAACCGACATGGCGACCATAAAGACGGTAACCGGATACACGATGAAGATGTGGTACCAAGCCTATTTTGTCTTATTTGTACTTGTCTTATATGTATTTGTCCTATTTGTATTGGGATTTGGGTCTTGGTTGTGAGGCCCAAATCCAAGAATATTCTAGATAAGGACCATACCCACTATAAAAGGGGGGTCCTCACCTTATACTAGGTACCTTTTTGACAATTAACAAGATTATTCTCTTATTCTTACATCATTTTATATACTTCATGCTCTGTTAGGGTTTGATAAGGACACTTCATATCTCTTTATAGACCTTAGATCAGAACATTGGCGCCGTCTGTGGCTCTAACTCAGCGGTTTCTTCCACTGACGTGATAGAGGCAGACTTAAGAACTGGTGGAGATGCGTTCTTGTTGTGGACGTGCGCCACGTCAACGTGGTGGTGGACTTAAGATCAGAGGAGTGCATGATAAAATTTATGAAAGAACATTTAGCATCACTTGTGAGGAAGATTATGAAACTTGTAGCACAATAGTTCAAACATGTAGATGATAAAGGTCCAATGAGAAATCACCACAAATGGAGCAAACACACGAATGATAGTATGTCATTTTGCTCTTTAATGAGTGAACGAGCTAACACGCTCTTTCACCCTAGAAGCCACTAAAAATAAAATAGTACCATCAATTTAAATTTAGTCTCTAATTTTAAATTAAAACATTTTAAGCACTGTAGATTGTAAATTTATTCTCAATTGATTAAAACTCATAATATTTTCTATATACATTTTAATTATATAATTTGTTTATAATCTAAATCTAAATTATACACAAATATCACTCCATGAACTGTGGTTACTGGTGACTCTGGCTCAGTAAACTGCGGTCATGGTTTCATGGTCCCCAGCGGGTTCGTGTGGTACACACTCCACGTTGAGTTAGTTGCATCTTTCAGCCGCCACAAAATTCCCGATTTTTTTTTTTGTTTTCCAAAAGAGAACAAATTGGAAATTCCCTCATCTTCATCTTCATCTTCATCTTCATCTTCTTCTGGTTTCTCTCAACCCTCATCCATGGCTTCCCTTCTGAGCCACGGCGTCTCCCCCTTACCTCCTCAACCCACTCGCGACCTCAACCTCCGCAAACCCCACCTCCACCCAAACCTCCCAATCTCCTCCCCCCGCCACCACCACAAACCCCTCCTCCGAGTCCGCGCCGACGCCTCTACCACCGCCTCACCCACCTCCTCCGACGACAAAATCCGCGAGATCCTCCGCAACCGCGACTACGACAAGAAATTCGGCTTCACCATCGACATCGACTCCTTCTCCATCCCCAAGGGTCTCTCCATGGAAACAATCCGATTGATCTCCACTCTCAAACAAGAACCCGATTGGATGCTCGAGTTCCGATTGAAGGCACTGGAGAAATTTCTCGCCATGAAAGAGCCTCAATGGTCTGACAACACCTACCCCACCATCGATTTGCAGAACATCTGCTACTACTCCGCACCCAAGAAGAAACCCTCGTTGAATTCGCTCGATGAGGCTGACCCTGAGCTTCTCCGGTACTTCGATAAGCTCGGGGTTCCGCTCAACGAGCAGAATCGGTTGGCCAACGTCGCCGTGGACGCTGTCCTTGACAGCGTCTCCATCGCCACCACCCATAGAAAAACGCTGGAGAAAGCAGGGGTGATTTTCTGTTCAATCTCTGATGCTATCAAGGAGTACCCTGATTTGGTTAGGAAGTCGTTAGGGAAAGTGGTGCCGGCGGAGGATAACTACTATGCGGCGTTGAACGCGGCGGTTTTCAGTGATGGGTCGTTTTGTTACATTCCGAAGGACACTGTTTGCCCTATGCAGATTTCAACTTACTTCAGGATCAACGCGTTGGAGACAGGGCAGTTTGAGAGGACTTTGATTGTGGCGGATGATCGGAGTTCTGTGGAGTATTTGGAAGGTTGCACTGCGCCTTCTTATGATAGGAACCAGCTTCATGCGGCGGTTGTGGAGCTGTATTGTGGGGAAGGTGCTGAGATTAAGTACTCCACTGTGCAGAATTGGTATGCTGGGGATGAGGAAGGGAAGGGTGGGGTGTACAATTTTGTGACCAAGAGAGGGTTGTGTGCTGGGGCGGGGTCGAGGATATCGTGGACGCAGGTGGAGACGGGTTCCGCGATTACTTGGAAGTACCCGAGTGTTGTTTTGGAAGGGGATGGGAGTGTGGGGGAGTTTTACTCTGTTGCCTTGACGAATAATTATCAGCAGGCGGATACCGGGACCAAGATGATACACAAGGGGAAGAATACCAGGAGCAGGATTATATCCAAGGGTATATCGGTTGGGAATTCCAGGAACTGTTATAGAGGGCTTGTTCAGGTTCAGCCTAAGGCGGAGAATGCTCAGAACAAATCTCAGTGTGATTCAATGCTCATTGGTGATAAAGCAGCTGCCAATACCTATCCTTACATTCAGGTAGCATCTTTTCTTTTTTGCTGTTTTGTTTGTTCTCCCTCTCCCTGTTTAGTTTCAGATTTCTGTTGTTCGTGCCTTTCTTAGTTGCTCGTAAGTCGTAACATACACCCTTAAGGGCTAAGAATACAAAAGTAAAAATAATGAAAAAAATTTGGAGAAGGGAGTGGAGGGAGGCAGGGAGCCAAAATTCCTCCTGACTCAATTTTGCCTCCCCTCCAATAGTGGAGTGACTTGAAGGAGATTTGAAGGAAAATTCATTCGTTAGACTAAAATGCCGTTTCTCATGTTTTTAAGCTCAAAATTATATTTTAAAAGTAAGGGCAATAAAAGTAAAGTTGTTATGCCCTCCCTTCCTGAACCAAATAAGAAAGGGTTAATTTGAAGGAGTCATATACAAACCTAAATCACACATCTGTTTATAAAGCATAATTTTGAATGGTGAGAAAGGCATTTATTTTGACAGTAGCGGATGCCTAATATGTGGCTAAGATTTAAGAACTATTAACTTCATGGATATTCTATTACAGAATATCAGTACTTGTTCAGCTAAAACATGTGGTCTAGTTAAAAGTGATATTGGAAGAACTCTAGAAATTGTTAGTGTAAGTTTGGTTGCACGTCTTCAACCCATGTTCAGATCCCAAAATCATGTTTATTCATAAGTTACAGTATATAACTTCTCAACTAACTGTTTTGGAGTGTGTCCGACGTACATCCAAACATGCTGATAGTGTTTAACTTCTGTTTTTCATCTTCCCATTTTCTTGACACCTATGGCTAAACAGAAACATTTTAATACATAACGTTTAGGAGTTTGCTCTTAATTTTGTTTGAAGGAGGTCAAAACTCTTCTTGTGTTTAGATGAAGAGTTTTTGAGTTTAAGAAAACTTAAATGCTAGGAAATCTAATGACTGTGTCTTGAGCAATAACTCCTACAAGTACAATATTTGAACCAGTACTTAGATGACCTGAGTAAAATAAATGCAGTAAGAAACTATTTTTTGTTAATAAAAAACTACAGAAAAGGGATTCTGGTTTTATATCCGCATCTCTCATTCTCTATGTTTCTCAAATAGATATCAGAGACAAGGGCTTCTAGGGAGGCAACTTAGTTGCAACAGCAGAGAGGTGCAGCCATAATGGGAGGGGGGGGGAGGGGGGTAGACATTGTCATGCAGCACTGTAATTAGAACCTTTAGTTCATTCATGCACAGAAGATTCTTTAGTATTAGCTGTCTATAGTTTAGCTTCCTATCTTTATCAAAACCATAAAATTCAGCCAAAAGTACACCACGAACAACAACCTGCTAAAGCTTTCACCTTACACAAATATTTAATTTGCATCGCCTAGAGATAACTAACAAAAACTGGAGTGCAGTTATTATCTGTAATGTTCAGAAATAAGAACTATGTTACTATGGAACTTTTAAATAACTTTTACTCTACTCAGCATAACATATCAATGAACAGGTTGTACTCATCAACTCATATGTATTAAACAATCACAGTTTCAATTGGAATGCTTACATTTATTCAGAAATTCGAGAAGAGAAAAATCAAATCCACAAACATCACTATAGAACCAACGAGAAATAGAAAAATAGAATCATGAAGCCATGAGAGGGAGAGATTGAAGAATAGTGAGGAAAAGAAAATTTACCTTGATGGGGAAAGGAGAGTAGAAGAGAACTATGGAGAGGGAGCTCCAGAGAGAAGAGCTCACGTAAGATCCAATTGTGAGAAAGAGGAGCCCGAGTGACAGAAGTGCTTAAATGGAGAGACGTCTGTGTGCGATAAATAGATTTTTTCAAATTCTCTCAGCTGTTATTTCAAATTCCTTGGTTTAATTAAAAAATCGACCCCCCTTCCCCCCAAATTGCCGTCATTATTTAAACTCTATGAATCTAATATTCATACAAGATATTTTATCATAATTCATGTTAATTCCCCTCTATAAATACATCCCTTCCTAAAAATGATTTAGACAAACACAATGTCAGGATTTTAAGATAGGATTTGGTCTTTATTTCCTTAGGTGTAGCTTTAATGGTTGTGGTATTATGTTGCTTGAAACATCAGAGTTCATCAACGATATGTAGTTAGCTCTTTGTCTTTTAAAAAGCATTATGTGCAGTTTTTCTGTCTGACTTAACTCCCAGGACTTCCCTTTTTTCCTTTTCTTGATTTTCCTCCTTTCTTCCTTGTCTGTAATGTCCAGACACTTACCATGATACAAAAGCTCATGACATTGTACTTGTTTTGTAGGTGAAAAATCCAACCGCAAGAATTGAACATGAAGCTAGTACGTCCAAAATTGGTGAAGATCAATTATTTTACTTTCAACAAAGGGGAATAGACTATGAAAAAGCAATGGCTGCTATGATTTCTGGATTTTGCCGTGATGTCTTTAATGAACTTCCTGATGAATTTGGTTCTGAGGTGAACCAACTCATGAGCTTGAAGCTTGAGGGATCAGTAGGCTAAACAGCTTGGTTGGCATCTCTTTTTGGAATTTGCTCGGGCTATTAGGAAGGATATGGAAGTCCTACATGATGTATATTAGGAAAGATATGTACACAATGTATATAGATTTTGCCTTGAGCTGTATCGCAAAGTTCCATGAAACATGTTTTATGAGTTTTTAAACCTTAATATATCTGTAACACCATAATTTTGTATGTTGTCGTTTCACTCTGGATTTTCTCTTCATTTATCCTCTTAGTTTTTCTGAGTCAGGTTCCTTCTTTCTTTATTAATCTGCTATATATGGCAATCTATTTTGTGGTGGTCCTGCGCAAAGGCCAACATTTAGCTTGTTCACCTAGATTCTGCCAGCAACTTGTTTACTTCCCTAGGTTATCAGGCATAATCCTTGTTCTAACTCCTCCAGTGCTTCAGTGCAGTCATCACTGCGGAAACAACCAAATAAAGTTGTATTGGCAACATAAATGTCATCTAGCTTTATGTAAATCCCTGAAATTTGATGGTGTGACATACCCCTAGAACTGATGAAGTTGGCCATCAACATTTGATAAGTCTTCCCCTTCATATAAACCTCCAATTGTCAAGGTTTATGAGAGGAAGAGGAATAAGAAAGCTGACTAGCACAACTTCTGCTAGCTGTCAGTTACTAGTTAAACTGGCATAACTAACTTCAGTTAGTTATGACAGTTGTAGTTAGTTACTTAATAGTATAAATACACTTGTAATTGTTAGTTGGTTCAGTTTTTGGGAAGTTAGGAATAACTTTGGGTTCTGGTTAGTGGTAACCAGTTTTGGTCAGTGGTGACCAAGTTCCATTTCTTCTCTAGCTTCTTGCATACGTTTGGGTTTTTCCCCAATTATCTGTAATCCTCTGTTTCTTCAATAAATCTATGAAATAGAATCACAATTTGATTCTAGGGTTTCAGTTGATTGTGCAATTTCCATATTCGAATTTGGTACCAGTTCTACCACTGGTCTCAGAGCCTTCCACCATGTCCCTGAGCTGCAAACGAGCGGCGCGGGTGGTGACGCCGGCATTGCAGTGTTCGCCCGGGACTAGTTGTGGGGCTAGTGCACAGCCAGCCCGCGTGGGCGCCGGGGCTGCGGAGCGTGGTGGGATGTTAGGACCCCATTGCAAGTAGGCATGGCATCGGGTAGGGTCGGGTGCGGGTTTCACCCTGCCCAAACCCGAACCCGAAATGACAAACCCAAACCCGAACCCGAACCCAAACAAGTTTCGGGTACACGCCCACACCCACACCCGCACCCGATGGGTTTCGGGTTTCCACACCCGAACCCGAAACCCGTTGAGAACATGTACAATTTATTTTTTTAACCAATATGTACAGCTCAATAAACTCCATTTTGGAAAAGAAAAAAAGCTAATAAGTAATTGTTCTCATTTCCCACCCTTGATTCATAAAAACCTGTTCTCATTTCCTAACTAATATATATATATAAAGCTATTTATGTAAATTGAGGCATATAATCGGGTTTCGGGTAGGGTTCGGGTGCGGGTTTAACCAAACCCAAACCCGAACCCGAACATAGGTTTTATAATCGGGTAAAACCCGAACCCAGTCAACTCGGGTTTCACCCGTCAAACCGGGTCGGGTCGGGTCGGGTACCCGTGGGTTCGGGCCCCACTGCCATGCCTAATTGCAAGGTATGAGACTTGAGTCCCACATTGGAAGTATGAGATTATAATGTGGGATTTATAAGACCTTGGACTCTCCAATTACAACAGCTAGCTTTTGTGGTGTGGTTCTCCCAAGGTTCGTTATGACAGCTGTAGTTAGTTTCTTAGTAGTATAAATACACTTGTAATTGCTAGTTGGTTCAGTTTTTGGGAAGTTAGGAATAACTTTGGGTTCTGGTTAGTGGTAACCAGTTTTGGTCAGTGGTGACCAAGTTCCATTTCTTCTCTAGCTTCTTGCATACGTTTGGGTTTTTCCCCAATTCTCTGTAATCCTCTGTTTCTTCAATAAATCTATGAACTAGAATCACAATTTGATTCTAGGGTTTCAGTTGATTGTGCAATTTCCAGATTCGAATTTGGTACCGGTTCTACCTATGGAGATCATTCCTTGTACCTTTCTTATACCTTTAAGCAAGGGCGGAGGCAAATTGTCAACAATGAGGGCCAAGACTATAAAGAAGCACGTTTAGTGGTTGTTGTTGACACTCGAAGAGTCATAACAAGTTGTAAAAATTTATCAAGTAAAGTAAAGGATCAACAATTGATTTGTCGGTCTCAACTTACTTTTAACATAATTTACTAATAGTGGACATATTCTAAAAGTTTACATTTTTAGACGCATCAAAGTCATAATGATGCAATTCATATTTTAATTGAATATTTTTTTTGTTAGAAAAATCTGAAAGGTAAAATTTCTCAACAATGATACAATTCATATTCTAATTGAATCTTTTCTCGGTTAGAAAAATTTGAAAAGTTAAATTTCTAACAATACTGCAAATATGCCTAACATTAAATAACTTATATTTTTCTTTAGAATTTAAATATGTGCTCAATGTAAGAAGCTTAGTTGCTTTCTCATTGAACCTAATATTCAATTCTTTCAACTAATAATCTATGATAGTATTAATTACACAATACGATAATGGTGCTCCACTATCACATAATCCTTTTGACGAAATGATCGGATTATATCGGAAAAAGGAAGAGCTCATGTTAGGAATTTCAATGGCTTGAGTTCACAAAAAGATCTACCTTTTTTAGAAGAGCATCCCAACCAAAATCTCTTAACTTTTGAATTAAGTTTTTTTTTATGTGATAGAAACATAACACACAATATTCAAAATGTCTTGAGATTTTTGCTGCAAAGCATGACAAATTTTGTCAGTGATTCCCATAAGTTTTTTCATCAAATGTAAAATGAAAACAACATGTCCAGTGGTTGCATTATTCAAATGATATCAATGCTTTCATAGCATAAGTTATGTCGTTGAGAATAAATAGACCCTTTAATGACTAAATCTGTAAGAACTGAAGTAGTTGCATTATACATGCGTAAAAGACTGCATATTAAATTGAAATGGAAACTCATTCTACTATCTCTATATCTATTTCTGTAGCGTGCCAATTCGATTAGCTCCCTTTCCTATTTCAATCTCATCATTTGCAATTGAATATGAAAATTCAGTTGCATAAACATCTCGCAACTCGTCATGGCATTTACAAGAATAACACATAACGTTGATAATAATACTTAAGTTTTGAAAAAAGCAATGAACTTCAACTATTTCTTTAGCTGAAACAATAAGAGTCAGTCGTAGCTGATGAGCTAAAAAAATGTACATAATATGCATAAGCTAGGACATTCTTAAAGGATCAAAGCTTTTACATTATTCCACTATATTATTAGCTCCATCATCCTTGATACCGAACATTTTCAATGTTGAGATTATGGTGAGATAATATTGAACGAATTACTTAAGAGTCTATGAAGTAGTATCTCTCACATATATCATATCCATGAAACTCTCTTTTAACATATTTATTCCTATCAACAAATCTTATGTCAAGAGTTATATTAGGGATATTAAGAGGCAATTTTACAAACACATGGGGTGCTATTAGGGATATGCCCAACTTGGTGTGTAAGTGAGGAAGTGAATTGAAATGAATGTAAAATCCTATCTTTGCTATATATAGAATGTATCTTATGAAAATGAGATACAAAGTGTGCTTGAGTCGGGCTTCAGACATGTGTATCACTAATATCAAACCCTAAATCAGTTTTAAAATTGAGTTAAACCCCAACCCATACCCAGTCAAAAGAGATTTATCCTCGTCAACTCGTGCCGGGTTTAAGCAGATTCCAATGAGTTTAGATTAAATTTCCATGTCTATACTAAACCCAATTTCTATTTAGTTTTTGTTTTGACTTATGACTCTTTTTGCCATTTCAAATAACAACTACATATCTTATCTCAACCGTCACTCCTTTTTAAGATAATGTTTGCATACATGAAGAGGGCTGCACTGGTACAACTTGAGTGACACCACTTCGTAACCTGCAACTTTTTGTGCTCCTTCTTCATCCACCACCAGCACCTTGGTCACCGATTCCCCTCCTTCCAACTCCACCGCAAACCACCGTCACCAGCCCCTTCTTTTCCATCTCTTCGCACCACTCTTCTGATTTCTGCGTGTGTCTTTGTTTTCTGCACCCCATGTGTTTGTAAAATTGCCTCAATGGCTCTCTCCCATCTTCCCTGCCACCATCGTCCTCTTCCTCGCACCCTAACCACATTCCACTCAACACCACTCTCTTTCTCTTCATTCTCACCCTTCAAAATCTCAGTGGTTTCAGCTTCAGCTTCAGCTTCTACTTCCAGCACCCCCTCCACAAGTCCACACCACCCTCTACCTCCTGATTTCTCACTTTCCCAACTCCTGGACCTCCTCCGCCGCCAAAATGATGAGTTTTCCACCCTCCAAATCTTCCAATGGGCCTCCAACCACCCCAATTTCTCCCCCAACTCCTCCATTTACCACCAAACCCTCCGCCAGCTCGCTGAACTCGGCTCCCTCGACTCCATCCTCACCGTCCTCACACACATGAACTCCTCCGCCTGCCCCCTCAGCACTGACACCTTCCTCATCCTCATCGAGAGCTTTGCCAATTCTCGGTCACACGAGGATATTGACAGGGTGCTTCATCTCATGGAGCATGAGTTTGGGCTCAAACCCGACATCCGCTTCTACAATGTTGCCCTCAACGCCTTCGTTGATGGTAACAAGCTCAAGCTCGTGGAAACCCTGCATTCGAGGATGGTGGGTGGTGGCGTAGCTCCTGATGTTTCCACCTTTAACGTTTTGATCAAGGCTCTCTGTAAAGCGCATCAATTGAGGCCCGCAATTTTGATGCTTGAGGACATGGCGAGTTATGGGTTGAAGCCCGATGAGAAGACATTCACCACGCTGATGCAGGGTTTCATTGAGGAGGGTAATGTTGATGGCGCGTTGAGGGTTAAAGAGCAGATGGTCGGGTCTGGGTGCTTGCTAACCCACGTTTCTGTGAACATTTTGGTGAATGGTTTTTGCAGAGAGGGTCGAGTTGAGGAAGCTCTGAGCTTCATTCAGGAGGTTTCTGAAGAGGGGTTTTGCCCTAATCAGGTTACATTCAATGCTCTGGTGAATGGGTTGTGCAGAACTGGGCATATCAAGCAGGCTTTGGAAATGATGGATGTTATGCTTGAGAAGGGGTTTGATCCTGATATATACACTTACAATTCCTTGATCTCTGGGTTGTGTAGATTGGGTGAGGTTGATGAGGCTGTTGATATTCTGCAGCAGATGATTTTGAGAGATTGTTCCCCGAACACCGTGACTTACAACACTTTGATCAGCACCTTGTGCAAGGAGAATCAAATTGAAGCTGCTACTGAACTTGCCAATGTTCTCTCGAGTAAAGGGATATTCCCTGATGCTTGTACTTTCAATACTTTGATACAAGGTCTCTGCTCGACCAAGAACCGAGAGGCTGCGATGGAGCTGTTCGAGGAGATGAGGAAGAAAGGGTGTCAACCTGATGAGTTTACGTACAGTATATTGATTGGCAGCCTCTGTTCTGAGAGGAGACTTGAGGAAGCATTGAAGCTGTTGAAAGATATGGAGTTGAGTGGCTGTGCTAGGAATGTGGTGGTGTACAATACTTTGATTGATGGTTTGTGCAAAAACAAAAGGATTGTAGAAGCAGAGGAGATCTTTGATCAGATGGAATTTCTGGGGGTGTCAAAAAGTTCAGTAACCTACAACACTCTTATTGATGGCCTTTGTAAGAACAAGAGAGTGGGGGAAGCTGCTCAACTTATGGATCAGATGATAATGGAAGGATTAAAACCTGATAAGTTCACTTATAATTCCATGCTTACATACTACTGCCAAAGTGGAGATATAGAGAAGGCAGCTGACATTGTGCAAACTATGACTTCAAATGGTTGTGAACCCGACATTGTTACCTATGGAACCCTTATTGGGGGACTATGTAAGGCTGGTAGACTAGATGTTGCAAGTAAGCTTCTCAGATCTATTCAGATGAAAGGTATGGTTTTGACTCCTCATGCTTATAACCCTGTGCTTAAAGTACTCTTTAGAAGAAAGAGAATAAAAGAAGCTATGAGGCTGTTCAGAGAAATGATGGAAAAGGCTGAATCTCCTGATGCTGTAACTTACAAGATTGTTTTCCGTGGCCTCTGTAATGGTGGAGGGCCGATACAAGAGGCTGTTGATTTTACAGTTGAGATGCTGGAGAAAGGAATATTGCCAGATTTCCCATCATTTGGTTTCTTGGCCGAGGGTCTTTGTTCTTTAGCCATGGGGGACACCCTTATTGAACTCGTCAACATGGTGATGGAGAAAGCAAAATTCTCAGAAATGGAAACTTCTATGATCAGAGGCTTCCTTAAGATCAATAAATTTAAAGATGCATTGGCCAATCTTAGTGTTATCTTGGATAGGCAAAAATCTAGAAGATATTGAGTAGTGAAAGGTTTTTAGTAACTTCACTCTGGTGATGCTTTAAAGAGTGTAATGAGAAAGCACCTCATTGTGTAAAGGTGCTGAAGACTGTGGGGGAGTTCAAAACCAGGACTCAAAGCTTATTACAGGCTTGGGAGTCAATACATTTCAGCACTGATGGCTTTCTTCTGGCTGACCTCATTGATGAGTAACTTTTCTTCAGCCTTGTCATTTCCAGTTTCAAGGGGGAAAAAGTGAACATATAACTTATTGCTGGCACTCATGAATGTTTCGTATTGCTGGCATTCTAAAACCCTATGTTAACATTGTTAAATCTGGATAAACCACAGATCAAAGGTATTGATGTTAGTTTTGATGAATATTTTGTATGATGTTTTTGTAATTTACATTCTCTTCGATAAGTATGTACTATGTAGGTTGAATATTCTAATAGAAAGGCAATGTTATTATGTATAAAAAAGAAGCTGTGTTCGCATAAGAAACATTATACCAAACACAGCTGCAATAAGTCACATGGTTTGTTGCATTCTTGAGAGTCCAGACACAGCTGTAATCATAGTAAGCTGTGTTTCCAGAAAAAGAAAAGACTGTGTTTGGTCTCTCAAGTATGCAACAGCTTTTAGAATTTATATTCAGGTGACGGTGTGCACAATCAATTAGGTCCCACCGGTGCAATAGCTTTTAGAGGGGCGTTGGATCTAAGTAAGACAGTGGTATGTGTAACTGAAAACAGGTGTATCCAAAAGCTCAATTCGATTTGTTGTGAACCCTCAATCTCTCTGAAAATCAAGTTCATAATATCATGGAACAACTAGATCTCGTGATTTAGATTTGTGTCTGGAGAAGAGCCAGATCTCATAATTTAGAACAAGATTTCGTGAACTTTCATTTCATATTCGACGCCACCTCTTTCAACCCCCAAAAGTTGAGTTCAATTCGCTTTAAACCCTCAATATCTCGTAAAATCATATTCAAAACATATTGGTCAGCTTAGGATGTAGGATTGAGTTTAGGGTTTGTATTCCGACCCAATAGGGTGTTGGGACTTTGAACATGTATTGAGGTCCATTAGAGGGTTTTTTTACGTAGTTAGATCAACTTGGACATAGCCCATTAATACATTGCCGAAATTGTAAGAGGTTCCTTCTATATAAGGAACATCTCCATTGTATTTTAACACCATTGAATCATTTGAAATTTCTCATTTGTGCAAGTATAATTTCTTTTTAGTTTTCTCTTTATGAACGTTATAGAAAATTGTCAAACACTTGTGGTTTCTCAATCCTAGATTTTATCAAGCATCCTTACTTGGGCAATCCCTCATATGGCTTATATCATCTGAATCCATAATATCAACCTGAATCCATAACGATGCAATGTCTTCCATTACTTTCCTCCTCCATATTTTGAGTTTCTTCATCCTTTGTTAATGACTTTTAGTGCAAGCAAGACCCAATGAAGATTCAAGATTCATCCTTATATTATCAGTAGTACTTAACTCGTAAACACGAGAAGGTTACACTTACTCCTGAAGACCACAAAGTGAGAAAGAACCATATATCGTTTAATATAGTCACACTTATATTTTATCTAAATCCTATGAAATGAGCTATATTTGTAAAAGTAACTTTTACTCTCCAATAAACAGGAAAAAAAACACAGATGGAATGTTTTTCTTACACATAAACGCCGGTTCAACTATATGTTTGCATTCAGAAAACAATGGTTAACTTAGTTCGATCTAATGTCTTAACACATCATTCTTCAAAGAAGTATTTCAGGCAACTGAAGTATGTAAAGTATCAGTAAAATAGCAAGTGTCAATATCACATGAATAGCTGACCCCAAATTTTTATCCGGCCACAGAAGAACCAGTTACAAAATTAATTAGTTAGCATAGACACCCAAACACAGATTGCACAAGTCACAAACCACAATATCAACTCCAATAAGAGTTGCTTGTTTTAGGTACTACAATATATTTCATGTCAACACTTGGACAATCGAGTCTGCAATTAGCCAAATTGACAATCCCACGAACTATAGACACCTCCATAGGAGTAAGTAAGGCTGGAGGGAACTCCCCATCACAATACCTACTATTCATAATCACAATCGTTTAATTGACTCGGCTGTTGAACACATCAAGACCCATCTCAGTAGGATCAGTTGCTTGCAACTCAACTTGAATTCCATCAAGCTCCCTCTTGAATCTGTCTTTGGAGCTGGCATAAATCATCTTGCTCCTAACCCTAGAAGTATCAGGGGACCTTCAAATAAAAGCATCAAAATCAATTATCAGAAAATGTGGAATTTTTCCAAACGCAACCGTTGCTTTGTTTGAATAAAAGCTAAAAAGTTATTACCATGCAATGAAGAAAATCCTGCTTTTCTGGCAATTCTCTTCAGTGACAAAATCAAAATCATAAACAGCATATCGACACTCATCAGCAGGAAGACTCGCAGTGAAATCATCATAACCATTTGCTGGCTCACCAAGCTTCTCCACAACAACTTGCTTCTGCTTCTCCTCAATCTTAAAAACGATGAACCGATATGTCCTTTTCGCTTTGAGCTCCAAAAACTTCAACTTGCAGTCGTCATCCACAGCCATACCTGATACTGCATTCGCCTGTAAATTTCACACAAATGCATATGAATCAAAAAGAAGTGGGCAGTTAACACAAGGATTATAAGATTAAGCATAACCTTAAGGTGTTGAGTCAAGACAGATAAATGGTTCTATATTATATGTCTAACAAAAGAATGCCCAACTAACTCTTGGGTGGACATGGACAACACAGGCTTGTGTATATTGTGCTTAAATTAAACTTTTGTTTAGATAATGAGCAACAAGATTAAACTCCATACCATCACTTGGCCTATGATGAATGAAGAACAAGGAATATAATGAATAATTTTGAGAGATAAACACATGGAAAGAGCAAATAAGGCCCTGTTCGGAAGAGCTTATTTGAATCAATCTTATAGCATAAGCGCT
This sequence comes from Lotus japonicus, assembly GCF_012489685.1. Taxonomy (NCBI): domain Eukaryota; kingdom Viridiplantae; phylum Streptophyta; class Magnoliopsida; order Fabales; family Fabaceae; genus Lotus; species Lotus japonicus. The sequence continues at coordinate 11,350,309 of NC_080045.1, forward strand.
TATGAAAGTAACTTATGAATGAGATGAAGCAAACCAACCACACGCTATCACAATCAAGTAATCCAAACCCAAACAGTTCACTTAAACAACAATGCGATACAATATTTAACACTGAAATGAAATCCATATAAAAAAATCATATCTATCTATCAGCTAGAGAGAAACACATAAACAGTTAATGAGAAAAACTCATGAATAATCAATCATTCGATTCTTCACTGTTCAGCCAGATCGACCGCAAACTCAACAGAAACAGAATCAGTAACTGCTGAAAACAAAAATAACCAGACAATGAATTTCGAGGTGATTTTTGTTCAGTTCAGTTTCCTGTGATTTTTTGTGATTCCGAGTTACACAGAACAACAGAGGAAGAACAATCAAACGAAAAAACGAAAACTAACCATTTTTTTTGCGTTCGGAATTTTCGTCGGAAATATAGGAATGGTTCTTGTTCTGTTTATCGTGCGTGCGTGCAAGGAATGAGAATACGAATACGAATTGTTGTTGATAGATAATGGAGGAGTGGAGTCCCTGAAAATTGAAATTGAATTTATATGGTATTGTAAAATTGTGAAGGAGAATCAGCGAATCCACTTGTCGTGTTGAGTTAAAAACGTGTGCTAGTAAGACTGCTTTTTGGAATTTTCACATTGCTTCTCCTTCTCGACTTGGCTACTTCTTCCGATTAGAATTAATGGTCAAATTATTCTCAATTTGATTTTAAATTTTCTAAGGTTGTGTTTGGACGGGGGAATATTTGAGGGGAATGTAATTTTAGAGGGTATTTCAAATCTCTTCAATTAAAATACCTTATTTGGATATCTAATGTGGAGAATTCTCAAATTACTAGTAATTAAATGATGTATTTTACTCAATAGGATTTAGGGTAATTGAAATCACCTCAAAATAGGAGAAATTTCAAATTCTTCATCTCTCCCTTAACCCTATCTAAATTCAGTAAAAAAAATTAATCTCGGCTAAAAACCCTAAAATCGGCCATAAACTCGAAAGTCAACCAAAAACTCAAAAATCGGCCCAAAACCCTAAAAATTGGCCCGACACTCAAAAATCGGCCGCAAACAGAAAGATGGTCCAAAACACTAAAAATCGATCCGACTCTCAAAAATCGGCTGAAAACTCGAAAATCGACCCAAAACCCTAAACTCGGCTGAAAACTCAAAAAATCGGCCGAAAACTCAAAATTCGGCCGAAAACTCTAAAATCGGCCCAAAACCCTAAAAATAAGCAAAAAACTCAAAAATCAGCACAAAACCCTAAAAATCGGCCTGACACACAAAAATTGATCGAAAACCCAAAATCGGCCCATAACCCTAAAAATTGGCCGATAATCCTAAGAATCAGCCGAAAACGTGAAAGTTTGGCCGAAACTCAAAAATCAAGCCAAAACCCTAAAATCGGCCGAAAACTCAAAAATCGGAACAAAACCCTAAATATCGGCCGAAAACCTGAAAGTTGGCCCAAAACCCTAAAAATGGGCTCGATTCTAAAAAATCGGCCGAAAACTCGAAATTCGGCACAAAACCCTAAAAATCGGCCGAAAACCCGAAAGGTCGGGTTTTAGGTTTTTCGGTCAATTTTTTAGTGTCGGGCTGATTTTTAGGGTTTTGTGCCGACTTTTGAGTTTTCGGACGATTTTTTAGAGTCGGGCAATTTTTAGGGTTTTCGGCCGATTTTTGAGTTTCCAGCCGATTTTTGGGTTTTGGGGATTTTTGAGTTTCGGGCCGAATTTCACGTTTTCGGCCGATTCTTAGGGTTATCGGCCAATTTTTAGGATTATGGGCCGATTTTGGGTTTTCGGTCAATTTTTTAGGGTCGGGGCGATTTTTAGGGTTTTGTGCCGACTTTTGAGTTTTCGGCCGATTTTTTCGAGTCGGGCCGATTTTTAGGGTTTTCAGACGGCTTTTGAGTTTTCGGCCGATATTTGAGAGTTAGGTCGATTTTTAGGGTTATGGGCCGATTTTTGAGTTTCGAGTCGACTTTCACGTTTTCGGCATATTTTTAGGGATTTCTTGTCATTTTAGGGTTTTGGACCGCTTTTTAGGGTTTTGTGTCGACTTTTGAGTTTTCGGCTGATTTTTAGGGTTTTCGACTGATTTTTAGGTTTTCGGCCGACTTTCGGTTTTTCAGCCACTTTTTAGGCTTTTATGTCGACTTTTAAGGTTTCGGTTTATTTTTGAGAGTCGGGCTGATTTTTAGGGTTTTCGGCCGATTATATTAAGATAAAAACAATTAAATGAAGGAAATTCATTTATATTACCCAAACAAAGAATTTTACAATTGAGCGAATTTCAACATTTTATCCAAACAATAAAATTTGAAATTCAAGGGAATTCAATTGAATCATTTGAATTCCCTAGCATTTAAAATCCCTTGAATTTCTACAATCCCTCATCCAAACACAACCTTAGAAAAAATGACGTCATTCTCAATTTCCTCTTCTTGATGAAAAGGGCCTTCCAAGAACCTCTTGTTGTTTTGGAATTGAATATCCATGAGAAAGTTGTTTGTGGCATGCTCCAACCATGCTAATGAGAATTGATTAATCGGATTCTCACCGAATGCGCCCCAATTGTTCTTCTAGAAAAATGAGCAAGAAACAACTCTAATCAAATGTGGTGGTGCACGATGGTGAATATGGTTGAGAACACTGTGCAGTAGTGAAAATCCACGGATGTACATGTAGAATGCACTTCGATGCTCAAATCAACTGAAAATCAGATAAAGGAACTCACAATCTAGAAGAGTAATGAGATAGAAAAATGAGTAATTCTTAAACTATAATGTGATCAAACTTGTATGTACAGTGGTTAGATTGATCCATGATAGAGGCAATTAATTGTTTGCCAATATGTAATGCAAGTGGTATTGAGGTGTTAGCCTTGCTTAGGTGAACTTGACCATCACTTCTAACAATTTAGCCCTATGTTAAGCCATTTGATTAGAAAAGTGAGAGTTTAAGTTTGGTCACTTGATATATATTGAAGTTATTGGAGCCAATCAAGACGATGATGGGATGAGTGGTTGTTTGAGCTAACCGAAGCTATATTCAAATACATGTCAACAATGATGCAAACAAGCATTAACCTTCGCTTTAAAATAAAATAAAAAAACAAATATTTCCTTATAAATTCAAATAAAACACTTCAAAAATGGACTCAAGTACTCAACTAGTATTAGTATTGAAACAAAAACTTATTAGCACCTGGAAAGCCATGTACCCGTAAAAATGTGCAATTGGGTTGGATGAATGGCTCATGATTCGGCTTAAGGGGTGAAGCCAACTATAAAAGTAGATATTTGTTGCGGGTTGAATAAAGAAGTTATAGACATTTATCATTTATGTGTGGGAAATTATGGACTTCGTGTAAAGTATGAACAGGAAAATTTGGATTACAAATTTTATATACACTTATATTTATTTCCATTGGTCGTATTTTTAATTATTTTTTTTCTATCACATTACTTATTTCTCTATCTTACTTTGTTTGGTAGAGGGAGGTTTGGATAGAGAGAGATGGAGAAGAGAGAGTTATGCGGAGGAATGGTGAAGTATGTGTGTTTGGTAGGTGAGATGAGGGAGATAGAGGGGAGAAAAAGTGATGGGTCCCACCACTTTTTTTGTCTCTCCAAATTGAAGAGAGATTGAAGAGAGATGAGTGAAGGTTTGATTTATCATACCAAACAACCTATAAATCTACTCTATTTCTCACTTATTTCTCTCTACTTAACTTCTCTCTTATCTACTCTCTCTTCTCTATCTCTCTCTTCTCTACCAAACAGAGTGTACATTATTTCTTACTTATTTCTCTCTACTCAACTTCTCTCTTCTCTAGTCTCTCTTCTCTATCTCTCTCTATCCTACCAAACAAAGTAACTTTGTTTGGTTGTTGAGAGTTAGAGTAGAGAGAGATGAGAGGAAGAGAGATAGAGGGAGGGTGGGAGAACTAACCTTGTTTGGTGGGAGAGATGAGGGAGGAGAGAAGGGGCTTTTGAGGTGGGACCCACCCCAAAATGGGGTCTCTCCAATTTGGAGAGAAAATGAACAGTACGGGAGGGACTCTCTCTTTTTATTTTATTGTTTTTGTTACTGACATTTAGTGGCGGTTTTAAACTGCCATTATTTGCATCTGACACACTTTTTTTAATTTAAAATTGTTATTTTAATCAAAAGTCAACTTTTTCTCTTTCTTCCACATCATTATTTTTCATCTCTCTCTTCTTTATCTCTACCATACTAAACAACCCAACAAATCCACTCTATCTCTCACCTATTTCTCTCTACTCAACTTCTCTTTTCTCTATCTCTCTCTTCACAACCAAACATAGAGTGAAGAGAGAGAATAATTTATTTTATTTGACAACAATGATAGTAATGTATCTACCAAAAAAAACATCATTTACCAAAAAAGAAAAATAGCAATGGCAGTGGCAGTGGGTCACTCTAGATTCTTTGGCTGCATCAATCGAACACGACCCCATATTTATATTCCTTCATTATTAGCCATGTATTGATGTGCTGAGTGCTCACCACCACTGGCTCCAATTGTTGAAGAATATTTACTTGCATGAATTAAATAAGTATATATTTACAATGTAAGATTTTAGATAGATGTTTAAGTAATGTTTGGGCCAAAACTCCTTCCTCCTCTCTTTTTTGGTCAAAGGTGTGTTTGAATTAAATACTGAAAGAGTTACTCAGCGGCACTTCATCATGTGAGAATAAATCTCAAAGGAGGCAATGCAAATACATAAGGAAATAAAGGGTTGACCCAGAGCAATAATACTTTATATAGCATTCTTGTCCAGATTTATAACATATTATCTAGCCTATAAATAGTTCTTTTAGCAATATCACTTTTATTTTTATCTTCCTCTGTTTGCAGGGGTAAAGGTCGAACCATCTAGTTCCTTGAATGTATGTCTACTGATACTGCATTATGTGTTTGTCATTTGTTAGTTTCTTGCTAAAAGAGAACCAAGCATGCAGTTAAGAGCATCTACATTATGGAAAATGTTACTTACACACCTCAAAAAGAGGTGGAAGAGGTAGAATGAGGAGAGAGATAGGAAGAAAAGAAAAAGTAAGAGAGAGAAAATATGAGATGTGATAGATGATAAGAGGAGAGAGATAGAAACAAAAATAAGTGGAAATGAAGTGTTTAAAAAATGAGGTATGTATATATCATTGTTGCTACATTATCCATAAGAATTTCACTCAAGAGCATTATTGCTACCCAGTGAAAACAGAAATTCAGGGAAAACCAAAAGAGAAAGATCCAACTCGAGGTCTACAACAGCAACCATTTATTGTTTTTTTGTTTTTGAATGGAGCAACCATTTATTGTTGTGCCAGAATAATGTTTATACCTTCCAGAAAATAATTTAATCCCAACATCCGGAAAAAGTGAAATGAGTCTATAGAAAGAACTAGGAAACGCCCTAAAAATGCATACCATAATAACTGAAACTCATACTGGAGAGAACCTCCATATATTACAACTCAAAAAGTGTGTTTTGTAACACGAAAATTGCATGGCCTTTTGGCAAATAATAAAATTAGACCAACGTCTTTCAATCAGCAAATTATTTTGTTACTCTGTAAGCCTGCAAAACAAAGAAAGCTTCAGCATACAGCATCTTCACAAACACAATGCAAAAAATATTGTTTGATAAATTTTACTAATTATAAACGAGGATCACCTTGACTCTTTTTAGTAGCTCTTTAGCATTGCTGTCCGTTCTAAAGTGTACCCTTACAGGCTGCAGATTCCAAGAAACAATCATTTAACTTGTGCCATATACCAGAAATTAACAAATGAAATCAAGCTTTACTCCTCCACAAATAAAAAAAAATCAGATAACACCCCATATACCAGATGATGCTATCAGTTCCACTGGGGTATATTATCCAGAGAACATGGAATGAGATATAATTGTAGTATATATGCACCAAAGCCATTCTTAAACGTTGTTTGTTCCAATGTAAAAGACTAACAACCTAGTACACAGCTAAAATTATGCTCTTAAAAATTAGAAGTAGGAAGAATACAAGATGCATAGATAATCAAAAAATCACCTCCAGAATTTTATTCAATGACTTCGACAAAGCTGGTTTAAGATCAGCAGGATGTAACTCTCCACTTTCAAAGTCGGCAGCCAGCTCTTCAAAGCTTTGGAATGTCCTATATTGAATCAAAGCATGAACACATGTCAACCAAACAATTGTATAGCAGAAAAGAACAGTTAGAAAAGACGTAGAGAAACCGGAATGATTTGATAAATCACTAATCTAGATATCATATGAAGTTCAAATGGGGGAACAGAAAAACTTACTTATTTCCACCATTATCTTCATTACGCTCCACCGTGAACTCATTAAACCAGGGAAGGATGAGATATTTAATGTACTCCAAGCATGGGTTTCCGTCCACAATCTTTGGTGGGCAATAAGCCTTTTTTATTTTCACATTCACTTCAGCCTATGATATCCAAACACAAAGTTGGACAGTCATGAAATAAGCTTTTTTTCAAAGGAAAATTACAAAAAAAACGTGCTCAGGAAAAAATATTTATTATGATAGGAACAAATAGCAGCAATATTAATAGATATCTACAATTCAATAGGGCCCTATTAGCAACTTACCTCCTCATCTTCCATGAAAACGGCTGATGATTGGTCACTTTTAGACATCTTCTCTTGTCCTTGCTGTAGACCAGGTAACATGTCTGCAAAGCACAATGGAATCAGTTAGTAAACAATACACAACTTCAATATACATTAGTTGAAAAGAAATTTGGAGGTTACGGTGTGATAAGATAATTGGTTTGTTCTTCCTCTTAATATCATCACAATACTCTCTGGCAAGTACATTTACTTTCCGCTGATCCATTCCCAATTGGCAGATGTCAGCCTATTTTGAGACACAAACATTTATGCATTATTTACAATGTTTCAAGCAAATTGATAAATATATAGTTTCAGAGATAGCACAATATCGGAATAGTCAAACATTAAAAGCAATCCCTATCAACTAGTTTAAATATAGAGAAACATTGGAAACTTTGAGGGAAAAACCAAAGAGGCGAATAGTCAATTATTGCTATGTTTCAAGTAAATTGATAAATATATAGTCAATTACTGCGTTCTAATTTGATGTTAAGAGTAAATTTTGGTTTTTTACTTATTAAGCTATGGCGGCGCTTCGACCGTTGCTATACATTAACACAAAACTTTTAGCAGCGGATGCTAAACTGCCGCTATATACGATATTTAAAAAAAAACTCAAAATCTGGTGTGGCTAAAGCCACACATAGCCTACACATGGGTCCGCCCATGGGTAGCACAATATCTGAATCGTCAAAACAATCAATATGAACTAGTTTAAATATAGAAACCATAGGAAACTGAGGGAAAAACCAAAGAGGCGAAGTGCACAACAATTGAATTAGCAGTGTTATCAATCACGGATCGTGGAAAATTGTGGAAAGCCCAAAATCCGCTATTTCATATAGCAAATCGCTAAAAATTTATATAAAAAAAAGCTTGTCACAAGCTGTTTGTGTTAATGAAAATCAGCTGCATAAAATGACCATTCACATTGAAGAGTGTGAAAACAGTTAAAACAGAAAAACAGTGTGAAAACGTGAAGGAAGAAGAAAGGAAAAACAGAGCAATCACTGATTTGAAGAGTGTCAAAACAGAGTTAAAAAAAAGTGTCAAAACAGCAAAACAGAGTTTGAAAACGTGAAGGAAGAAGAAAGGAAAAAAGAAAAGAAAAAGAAGAAACATGTCATTAATACATCCAGAGCTGCCTACACCTATCACAATTTGCAAATGCCATTACTATTGTTGTCATAATAGCAATCATGCATCCATATTTTCAAACAGTTCACTTTTGGGAGATGGTTTTGGAGGGAAGGGGAAGGCTTATCTTTTACTTTTACATAATATTTATGATCATAAATGAATTATTAATATGTTGTATTTTTGCTAACTTATCATCATAGTTTTTATTTTCAAGAATGATAAATTAGATACTATTTATTTGAAATAAAAAAATGAGCCCTCCCCTACCCTTCCCTCCAAAAACCATCTTCCAAACTACCCCCTAAAGTAACTAACAAAATTCCATGTAAGCTTGCAAGGGTACCATTCTAAAATTTTAGAAAGATTTCATGCAAATGTGAACCTAAAAGTATATGCATCAATTAAAATTGTTAGTGAAATGCACCTTCAGGAAAAATATGTCAGCACACTGCATGCATGGATAGAATATTTGAGCAGCAGTCAATTCGTCTTGTTCGCTCCGTCCCATTATTTGGCTACATCTAATATTTTGAAATAACAAACCATGAAATATCATTTGAAGTCCAAATCCACCATTTAGTAGAGATCATATGACAACATTTAAAGAAAAAGGAACCTGATAATTCTTTTAAGATTATTCTTCTGAGCTATATCCAACACAAGAGGCCAGTATTCATCAGCTCTGGCGTTAATCTCTTTAGATGACCATAAAAACTCGACTTTACCCCCTTCTAGATCCATCCCAACAGCTTTCCAAATTTCAATCAAGTAGCGGCCAACAATCTCAATTTTCTTCAAATCTCCACCCATTTTATTGTTTAGCTTGGCAAACCAATCAGCAATCCATATTTTGACACGACAGCCAGAAGACGTTAGCTTGTTCACATTAATTGCTTTCATGACACCCTATATATGTGAGTAAAAGAATATAACCATGTAAGCCACACCGCCTTCAAAAAATTCCCTTGCTCTTAGAGATCAAGTAATCAACAATTCACCCACTATCTACACAAAAAAAGAGGTGCCTGACCTGAGCAATGTGCATTCGTCCAGAGGGCTCAAAGCCATCATAGCAAACAGGCTCAGGCTTGTTAGCCAGGAGTTTAAGGAGCTCATCTTCTTGAATGCACTCTTCTCCAATGCTTCTCACAATCTGAAACTTCTGCTCCAGGGTCAACCTGGCACCAAAATAAACAACAATGAAATTGAAACTCTAGCTAGGAGTTGGGGATGGAGAATTTCAATACAGAAGAAACTTACTGGTCATTTGGATTTGATGATTGGGCAACATCAGTGTCAGAGATGGACAAGGATTCGAGAGCTTCTGCAGCTGCTGCTGGTTCCATCCCTAAATAAAGGAGGCAATCTCAGTGCACTCAACAATTTTATAATGATATAGATGCAATCAGACACATGATGGCAAAAGTCAACTTTGCAATGAAAGTAACTTAGCTAGCAACATGAAAGACCATTCTCCATTAAACCCTAATGGTGATATGCTGCACTAATTAGCACCACAAATTGAAAATAATAGCTAGATTTGCGTTTGTAATGCTTGCTTGAGTGAAATTCGACAGAATTGAAAACCAAACAACAAGCGATTATGTGGATACTTAACTAGCTAGGTCGAATGGAAAAGCACAAGTAAAATGAAAAGCAGCCACTGAAACCCATAAATAAATCCTGAACTAAAACGCATGACAAGATGAAAAACAAACATCAGAGCAAGAGAACAACTAAGCGAACCAGAAGTTTCTGAAGAAAACGCGGCGGCGGCGCGACAGATAGATCTGAAGAGGAGCGTGGTGGTGGCGATTTGTAAGGAGTAAACCCTATAAGAAAATATGCATGTTGGTCTAATTCCAACATAGTTTCAATATATTTGGTTAACTTTTAAAAAAAAAAATCCAACATTTAAAGAAAAAATTTAAGACTAGATGAGGGTCATCGCAGTGGTAAAAGGTGATTGTTTTAAACCCCTTGGGAGCACTAAGAGTCGCACTCTTAGACAGTGGCGGAGCCAGGATTTTTGTGAAGCCTGGGCAAACTTTAGAACCGCAAATCCACACGTGAACTACGCAAGAAAGTAGCGTTGAAAGTAAGGAGTTAAATGGAAATGATCCGACAAGAGCCACATAAACTACCTGTTCATAAAATAAATGCAAGTTTCAATAGAGAAAGTAACTTTGATGACATTAACCTAGTAACTAAATTTGAACCTACACCAAAAAACTAATCTCAATTGTCCGACTTTTTTTACAATATTAAAAGTGGGAACTCAGCAAACTAGTAACTGGTAGAATATCCACTATCCAGCAGTAAAGCAAGAAGACAAATTAATGGATATACTTCCACAAGACACACACTAACTATACTACTTTAGCTAGCACATGCAAACCAATCTTGAAGGAAATCTATTTGACTACCTAAACTCATACCGAGCAAGCCTGACCTTGAGATCATTTGCTTCCTAAAAATCATGTTTTGGACATCAGGTCTGCTTGATTCATGGGGTTTCCCTTGAAATATAATTTGTTTAGCGGATTCATGGGCAATAACAACTCATGAATCTACTTCACTGAATCTAATCTCTAAACACAGAAGAGATCAAAGCTTAATAATGCCAAATCAAAATATACTAAATCAAATAGCCACTAAGTTCACATCATTCCATTCAAATGCTGATACAACAAAGAGGAACAACTAATTCAAATTGACTATTCAGATCAGAATAGAAAAAGGATGCTGCTAATACTAGAAATAAAAAGGTTGCCTCACATAAATTTCATCAAATTCAGAATAGATCCAATAATCAATAGAAACATATATGGAACAATTAACAACGGAGCAAGCCAAGGGCAAGTGGCAATCTCATCTTTAATGCTACAAGTCCTCAAGCCTCACTCACTTTTTTCACTCACACAACACTGCATCATCACAATTCACACACGGCCTCACTCAAGCCTCTCTCTGCCTCTCACTTTCTGACCTCCCCCCCCCCCTCACTCACCCACGCGGCCACGAGAAAAGAGTGTGAACCCTCCATGGTGCCTTGCCTTCCTTGCACCTTCACTAGTACCAATAATGCCCACAATCACAAACACCAGCAAAATCCCAATTTTCGCCATTGAAGCTCGACTACAAGCTGAGATGTGAAATGGGTATTGCTCAAAAGATCTGAATTTCATTCCCTGTGTTTGATCCCCATCGAGTCACGGCCTGATCCCCAGTTCCAGACCCTCACGGCCTCACCCACCCACGCCAGCACAATCGATTCACAGAGTCCCAGAGATACATTTCCAGGACAATCAGATTCACAGAGATTAAGAAGTTTTACCTGCTTCTGCTTGGTGGTTTGGTGGAGGGAGCAATTCAACAATGGGTGAACAGAGGTGCCCCCGTGCGTCTGTGCGTGAAGGAAGTGGTGAAGCCCCCGTGCGTCTGTGCGTGAAGGAAGTGGTGAAGACTAGGGTTTCAGAATTTTATTTTTATGAAGTAGTCCCTGAATTTTCCCTTACCTTTACATTTGCCCTTTTCTTTTTTTTTGGGGACCAAAATATGATTTGGGCCAAAGAAAAAAAAATTATTTTTTGCCAGAGCCTGGGCACAGGCCCAGGGTGGCTAGGCGGTACATCCGCCTCTGCTCTTAGAGATACTTTTGGTCTTCACCACACCGAGTTGGAGTTACAAGAGTAATTTAGCGCACATACAAAAAAATTGAGCTAACATATACACAAAATGTAGTTTTCAAATTTTATTTTACTGGTGTTTTTTTATCTGCGCGTTATACGGGAAATATGTCTATTCTATTTGATTCGTCAATTAATACCTTAATTATATATTAAAGAATAGATGAAATAGAAGAGTCTGAAATGCTAAGCAAAGTAGATCATCTCTTCTAGGCCTGATTGAGATCAACAGGAACTCGTTTGACATTATTTATGAACATGAAGACAATAGCACAAATAATAGATATAAGGAATTACCAACATATTAAACAACAGATGAAATAGAAGAGTATGAAATGCTAAGCAAAGTGGTCAAATAGTTTTAAATTGAAACCCTTGTTGCATAGTTTGAAATTCTTGCAATTGAATAACTAATAAAAAGATTGGTTAACAAAATCTCAAATACTGCCAAGCATATAAGGGGATGGTTTAATGATGGCGCGCAAGTTTGAATAGTTTTGGATATAAATTTGGATACAGTTTGAGGTAAGGAAGTTCTGCTCATATGTGTTTGTCTATGTCATCTCCTGTTTTGATTTTATGTTGTGGTTTCAGCCACAAAAGGATATGTGCGTGTGGCAAACCCCTCTTCCGGAACCCAATGGTGCACGTTCGAGAAAAAAATATAAAATATCAAACCACAACTTATGTACATAGTTCGAAGGTTATTAATAAAATTGTTAATTGGAAATTTGAGGTCCAAAAATCGTGAATATGCCACGCCTGCATCAGAAACATTGAATATTTTCCCTTTTCCTAAATCAGACATGAGTCCATCAAGCTTCATTTTGAAAATACAAACACAAATGTCTGGACGCTCTTTCGCCCTTAGATTCCTAGGTTTCACAACCCTTTGAGTTTCACACGAAGCTGAATTGCAAGTAAATGTTATGAAGAGGTCTGGGTACCCAAATTTCTTGAAGATGGTCATTGCATTCTGGGAATTATTGAACACATAGAGACGTCCACCAGTAAAAGATGGGGGCAAAATTACTCGCTTCCAACAGAAGAGGGATATATCTCTCCCTTGTCGATGGCTTATGCAATACCATTTAAATAATCAGCTCTAATCAACTCTTAAGTACGCTGAATGTAAGAGAGCCTGCTAGCTTCAATCATGGTAAAAGTATCATCCGCAAACTGTTGAACAACCTTTTAACAGTAACAACATTTCCAAACTTCCTTCCTCTTTCATCAGATATAAACATATTTTTTGTTGCTTTCAACTAATGCATATTAAATCATCATGTCATATTATGGCTAAAAAAATATCAGCTACAAAGGTAACTATCCAACACTTTAAAACTGAGAATTTGTTTCAATTCAAAACAATCTTAAAGAATTCATTCTTTGACATTTTTAGACAATTCAATGTCATTATAGGAAGCTCTCCATCTTTACTAAAATCTAAATCTAAAGGTCATTGTGACTCATGCTCTTATATCTTCATAAACGGGAGGCATGCTCCAGCAAAATAACCTTATGTTTCGAATCAGCAAAGTCATTTTGTATTCATGTTGGCTCATGTTCATTGCCTCTGGAAAAGCATCACACATTTGAACCAAGCTTTGAAGATGGTGGAGTATGAAATGCGAGATTGATGGGGGTGAACTTGAAGTTAGAGTACTCTTTGCAGATTTTTTTACTGTGTTTATTTGCAACTCTTAAAACTTAAAAGTAATGGAAGAATCAAAATATAGATTGAGGTGGTCCTTCTCATGAATTAGTAAATGCTTGACTAACTTGACCAAGTTTAACAAGTTTCAGAATCTGGGTGCTTTTAAATTGCTTATTGATCTAGCTTATACTAATTATGAAGTGGCAATACTATTGATAGAGAAGTTTTGCCAAACCTATCCTTAACATCTGTATTTACATATTGACGTTGAAAACAACTTCCATCAATTCCATATATGATAGAAATTTCAGAGTATTAATTAAACTTTAAGTGAAGAAAAAGTTTATTTTTAGTGTATTAATTAAATTTTATGTTATTTTTATTGAATTTTTAGACTTTTATTAATTAATTTTTATGGTATTTTTATTGATTGTTACTTTTTTGTTTAATCTAGGTAAATCTTAGATAATTAGGGAAAAATATTTTATGAAAAAGTTTCTCAGATTTAAAATCAATCAATCAATATATATTAGAAAAAAATAATTTCTATCAGACTCATTTAGTGACGTGACAGCATCAGATTAATTCTCATAAAAATAATTTCAAGTGTCAATTTGTTAGATAACAAATTCCACATGTCAATTTGTTAGATAGCGCTTTCAATTTGTTAGATAAAAATACTCTTCTTATGTTGTGTTATTTTATTTTAAAACCGAATTTTAAAATATTTTCCATAATTATCTAAGATTTGACAAAAATATAACTACGGGTCTACCATATATGGGTAATTTTTTGGTATTGTCCTAGTTTCAAAACAGTCCCAAATCAACAAATAAAGGCATGACACGTGTTATTTCTATTTATTTATTTTTAATAGTCACAAGATATTCAATCTTTGAACCCCAACATTTTACTAAATTAAATTTTAGTCCCAACTAATTTACACTATTATACTTTTTTCTCAAGATGTAATAAATTATAATTTCGACCGTGAAAAAAACGTATTTTCATCGTGAACATCATCTTCTTCCTCAGTCCGCCGCTGTACGCCCCGTAGAGTGCCGCTCGCCGCAGACGGCTGACGCTCGTCATTCGCTGAAGATCACCACTCACCGCATCCAAGACCTAATAATGACGGCGGCAACAAGTCGAGCGGCGCGTATGGCGAGAGGATTTGTAGGCTAAAGGCTAGCGTCACCGGCGGCATCTGCGGCAAGCGGCGATGGCGAGAGGTGGCGGCAAAAGATTTTAAGGATGAAGTTTTTTTTTTTTTTTTAACGTGGTTGAATTGATTTTTACGGTTATTAAGTTTTTTTTGAACTAACGGTTACAAAGTCAAGATTTGTGATAATTTTTGAAATACAACATAAAATATTGATTGCTGAAGATTTAAAATATAATTTGATAAATGTTATGGGTTAAATCATAATTTATGATATCTTGAGAAGAAAGTATAATAATGTAGATTAGTTGGGACTAAAATTTAGTTTAGTAAAATATTGGTGTTAAAAGATTGAATATCTAGTTACTACTAAAAATAAAAAATAAAAAATATAATTAACACATGTCATGCCTTGATTGGTTGCATTTGAGACTGTTTTGAAAGTGTCTCAAATGAGACAATAGCCAAGAGGTCACCACCATATATAACGACAAAAAAATAAAGGGTTAAAATCTATAATCGTCCCTGTACTTTGACCGAGTTTTGAAAACCGTCCCTCGCCGGAAAATTATCTGAAAACCATCCTCAGACTATTGAAAATAATTTCAACCCATCCCTCCGGCCGCCTCAAGTCCGACCAGCTCCTTACGTGGTTGTCCACGTCAATTGGGTTAAAACATATAATCGTCCCTGCACTTTGAGCGAGTTTTGAAAACCGTCCCTCGCCGAAAAATTATATGAAAACCATCCTCAGGATATTGGAAATAATTTCAACTCATCCTACAAAATGCATAGCAACACAGGTCATGAACAAACAACACATGGTGATGAACAAGCATGCATAATTTCAAGCAAATTTTAAGTTTCAAGCATCACTAAACCCAAATCGCACACTGTCAATTCGAACAAACGAAACCCTAAAATAGAAACAAGGTAGAAACAATCCGATTCAATTCTAAAATAGAAACCAACAACAACAATACACAACTCGCAAAACCAACAACAACACATGCTACTCGCAATTCGTATTCAACACCCTCTCAACAACAAAAACCCTAACTTTCAACGGTTAAACGAGAATGATTGAGAAAAAACCTCACAAGCTTCCTTCCCAGTTCTTCATCGCAACCTCGGTGTTCTTCGTTCGAGGATGGTTTTCAGATAATTTTCCGGCGAGGGACGGTTTTCAAAACTCGCTCAAAGTACAGGGACGATTATATAAAAAAAAATCAACGTCGGGTCCCATTAATTGACGTGGACGACCAAGTCAGCGATTGCCAGACCTGAGGCTGTCAGAGGGACGGGTCAAAATTGTTTTTAAAAGTCTAAGGATGATTTTCAGATAATTTTCCAGCGAGAGACGGTTTTCAAAACTCGCTCAAAGTTCAGGGACGGTTATAGTTTTTAACCCAAAAATAAATAAACCAATATATATATATATATATATTTATATTTTATATATCTTGGTGTGCAAGCTATATAACCCACTTACCCTCACACGTGTTATCTTGCACGACACTCGATCATCAGAAAAAACGGCTCACAACTCCTGCCACGTCCCATCGCGTTATCCATTTGTCTGTCATCTAGTCCCTTCCAAATGAAATCGTGAGTCGTGACGATATCATCACTTTTCCTTTTAAATTTTATTTATTTTTTATTTAATTTTCCAGACAGTTTCTTTTCTCGAAACTCATCGCCTCGCTCTCTCAACTTTCCTTCCATAAAGTCACTAAATCTCAACCGCGAACCAAGCTTTTCGCTTCAGTTCGTTGCCGCACTCTCAGCTCTCTTCACCCTCACCCTCTCCGTCGTTCTTCATCACCAAACCCTAGCTCTCTTTCGAATCTCACTCCTCTTCACCAATCTCAGATCTGTTACTTTATCACTCGATTCAACCAATTTCCTCTTGTTTTTACGGATTCAAGGTTTTTGGATTTGTGCTTGTTTCCACAATTTTCATTGTGTGTCGTTTCAGGTTGGTTTGATACTGTTGTGGTTTATCGTTTTTCTCTTTTTTCGCAAATTGAATTAATTAAACGGTTACGCGGTTAGTTTTTGAATTTTGATTCAAACTTTCATCTCTTTTGGTTGTTTTGTTGACAGTTTCGTTTCTGTTTTCGTGTTTTCCGCGCTCAAATTGATGCAAAACTCTGTTTCTAATTGTGGATTTTGTGCTCAGAAGCGTTGATTTGGTAGCGGAAATTCAAGTTTGGCATCAGAGTTTTTGTTAATGCTGTGCTCTGGTTTTGGTTTTGTGGTGGTGGTTACGACGTTTGGATTCCCAGGGGTTCTGTTGTTTGATTATGATGGGAGAGGAAGCGGTTTGCCTCGTGCAGGCATTGGCAGCGGATGGAGTGAAGGGAAACAATGAGGAATCGAGGGCGGAACTGAAGCGGGATTTCCACCAATGTGTTGCTGATACTGAGCCTGAACAACTGTCTCCGAACAAGAAACAAGCGAAAGAAGTTTCGAATGATGAAGTGCGCTCGGAGGTTTCCAACCCGAACATTTCAGCGACGGAGAACGCGCTGGCTTTTCAAGATATCAGTAGCCAACCGACTGAATCGGAGAATGCTCACCACGCTGAGTGTGGGGAACTAACTTCCACTTGCCTGGAGAATTCGAGTTCTTATGGGTCGTTGAGTGATGAAGCGGGTGTTCAGGACAATAATCATAGTAGTAATGATATTGATAATGATAACAATAACAATAACGATACTTCTCAGAATGGTAAGGACACGAGTACTTCCCGTGTTGTGTTGGAAATCCCCAAGCATGCTAGTTCGACTGGGATCAGAAAGATTACTTTTAAGTTCAGTAAAAAGAAGGAGGACTATTGCTATCAACCACCTGCAAAGGATGATAATGAGAGCTCGTGTGGAATGGGTTATGTTCGAGATGGAGACTTGGATTTGTACACTCGCAATATGGAATTGAAAATGTCAAAGAAAGTAGTCCCTGATTGCTACCCTACAAATGTCAAAAAGCTGTTATCAACTGGTATCCTTGACGGAGCTGTAGTGAAATATATTTACAACCCATTAAAGGTAAAGCATGCAAGAGTTGTCTTTTTCATATACTTATTTAGGGTTTCTTCTTATGTTTTGAAGTTAATGTCAGGTTGAGCTCCAGGGGATTATTAGTGGTGGTGGATATTTGTGTGGCTGTTCAATGTGCAACTACTCCAGAGTAAGAATGCGATATAGTCCTCGTTAGGGTGGGATTTTTGGTTCAAAATGGTTACAATATATAGCTAATTTCATCATTTTGTCAGGTGCTTAGTGCATATGAATTCGAGCAGCATGCCGGTGCGAAAACTAGACATCCAAATAATCATATATTCCTTGAAAATGGAAGACCAGTATATAGTATTATACAGGAAATAAAAACTTCCCCACTCAGTGTCCTAGATGAGGTTATAAAGAACGTGGCTGGTGCATCTGTCAACGAGGAGTGCTTCCAGCTTTGGAAAGGTGATGATTTTATCTGATTTTTAAATGCATTGAAAGCCCAGAGGTTTAACGCTCATGTTAATAGAATTGTCTTGAAAGATATACATATTAGTGTGCTGCGCCAATGTGCTATTTTGTTTGGTTTATATTGTTTGCCTGGCACAAAATGCTATGCTAACATGGGGAAGAAGTCTTCATTTGAAACTTAGGTTTATCTATCTGAAATTCTGAATACTAAATTAGTACCGGTTATTGTTCTCTGCAGGCATTTTGTATCTATCTAGTGTTGTCATTTTCTCCCTACAACTACAAATGTGTATCAAGGGTCAATTTTGAGTCCACATCATTTTTTGATGGTGTATGCTATCTGTGAATGACATAGTTTTAGCAGGAGTGTTGAGAGAGGAAAACAGAAATGAGGTGAACCATAGTTTTAGCAGGAGAGTTGTGAATGACATAGTTTTGCTTATGCTGAAGTTAAACATACTATATTTAATGCAAGTTTAGCAAGAAAACACAAATCCTATCTTAGAGGTGAAAATTAGAGAATAGACAATGCTGCAAGTTTCACGCTTTAAGTCTTAACCTTGATTCCATGTGATAGAGGAGATTTTGACCGAAGGATTCAAGCAAAGTAGATGAAATGGGAGCAATGCTTTTGGTGTGATCCGTGATAAAAAATATCACTGAAGTAAAGATAAATTTTACCGCACAACTATAAGACCCGCAATGTTTTATGGGATTGGATCTTATGTCGTAAAGAGCCAAGCGGACTAAACATTAAATTTAGTGTCGCATAAATGAGAATATGATGATGCATGAGTCGTTACAACAAATGAAATTAGGAATACAATTTAGTCTTGTCGTATGCATACGGTCTATCTTTAAATTTAACACATGACAGAACATTATGACATTGTCTGATCCATGTAGCTGTCTCGACCTAGGGGGTGATGGTTGATGCACAACATAAATAGTTTTAAGGGAGAAAAGGGGATGCAAGAATGCAGGAAGATGGTTGAGGGAAAGAAGGGGACTTGAGGAAGAGAATTATCCAGAAGAGGGAAAAAAGTTGGGTTATTTTCTTACTTTTGGATGATATTGTGAGACAAAAAGTTGTCTCATGATTTACAAAGTGACATATTTTTAGAGTTTTGTCTTGTTTTCTATCTTCTGTTTTGCCCTGTCACATGACCATTTTGAAAAAAATATGGAACAAGTAATTTGTGCTGCCCAGTCTTTTATTTTTTTTAGCGAATCCGACGTGCCCTGAACTACAAATATTTTGAAATAGTGACACAAAAGATATGAACTTAAATAATTCTATTCCTCCTCTCTTTTGATAGATCTAATCATTATGTAGTCTAGTCTTATGGCCTTATCATCTAAGAGAATACTATTATCAATTTCCAACTTCTTCAAAAGCTTAAGCTGCCAGGTCAAAGCTTATGATTGCTTTTATATCTATTATCATTCCAAAGCTTCCAGGATTTGACAGGAATATAATTGTGTATATATGTGCATGATTTCTGCAACTGGCAAGGGAAGACATATTTGGTTATCTTTTGTACTGATGTGAACAGTTTGTTTTCGATGGAGATTTTCTCGTAGTAAATAGTTAGAGCTGTTTCTATCGTCTTGCTTTGGTCATTGCTTTTTCTGTTTACATATATTCTTTCCATGGATTTTGCAGAAAGTCTTCTACAAAGCAACGAGAGGGATCAGTCTTGTAAAAATTTTAGTGCTAAGTCAGTTAGCAATAGCACGCCTCGTACAAGCATCAGGTAAACCACAAATGAACCTTTAACTAAAAAAGAATAAAGCAGTTGTGCATTTTCTATGCCTTGCTGTTTGCTTGTTTGATTCATTTGGATCTTGGTAACCTTTTCAATCAAGGCAGTATATAGTTAACAGAACATATATGTATTTTCCTTCATTAGAAGTAGTTTTTGTTGTCAATGTATATATTCTTATTCTTATATATATATATATTATTTGTAAAAGAAAGAACTGAAAGAGGAAGGCAAAGGGGAGAGAAAAAGGTTTCTCAAGGAAAAGAAAGTGTTCATGGATCCAAGCATGAATCCAGGTTAGTCATCTCTTTCTTGTCTTGTACTGAGAATCATATTAATTTAAAGATCCAAGTTTAGGTTGTCTACATGATGAAACACGTAGTTTATAGAGTTGTAAGCCAATTTCTTTAAACTAGGTTTTTCATCATGCAGAAAACCTAAACTAGGATCTTTAAATCTCACTACAAGAAAAGAAAGAGATGACTAACCTGGATTCACGCTTGGATCCATTAACAATTTCTTTTCCTTGAAAAACCTTTTTTCTCTCCCCTTTGCCTTCCTCTTTCAGTTCTTCTCTGATGGATGAGAAGAGGGCCAGAATACCTTACTCTCTGAAACTGCTTACTAACTTGCTGTTAAATGTCTTGACATTGATGGCTGACCACAACAAGTGACTGTTTTGTTTAATGGACCCCCTTAGTCAAGATTAACATAGGCTTTGTTATGTAATTCCTTTTGGTTACTTCACAGTTCACATCATTAAATTATAAATATGTGAATGTTTGTAGCTTTGTGTTTTGAGAATAAAGCTGACTTCCAACATCAAATATTTTAACTCAAATAGTCCTGATGTTTCAAGTCAGGCAGTGCTTTCAGAATTTGAGACTTGGGGTTTGTTAGTTGAACTTAAGCTGGTATTTCCTAATTGTGCATTTACGGGTTTTGTTAAAGAAAAACAATTCTATCATCACCGTGTTTTTTTGCTGTGGTGTTATCCATGAGTGCCAACAACTTAACTTTTGTTTAGAAAACTCTGGAATCAATGTTATTATGCGACTATCAATAATCAAATGTTAATATTATCAAACTTATTTTCATTATATTAACATAAATTGGTTTACTTTGGAAAGAAAAAACACTGATAAAACTTTTACCGAAATAATTTTGCTGTTCCAGTCAATCTGTAGAAAGTTCGGGCCACTGGTCATCTTTGCATGCGCCAAGTCATTTTGAGCAGCAAATGTATGTGAGTCAGACAACTGATGAGTGGAAACGTCTGGTGAAAAAGTTTGTTCTCTCTCTATCTCTCTCGATTTAATTCCCAACATCTGGTACTTGCTTGTTGTATGTGCTTCAGCAGTCTGCATATGTATAATTTTATCTGGACGATTAAATTGTAGACTTTCCTTGTATATTCACAATAAACTGTTTTCTGTAGGCCAAGCTCCAACTCAGGTTTATTGCTGAAGAAAAGTGCTGATGGTTGCACCAAGAGAAGGTACCTTTTTGTTATACTTGTGCTGTGTTTCTCTGTCCTCTCTAACTTCACATGTGAATTGACATATCATAGCTACTGTAATTTGAATTTGAATTTTTTGCTTTTATCAGGGACAACGATTTGCACCGGTTACTTTTTATGCCTAATGGACTACCGGATGGTGCTGAGTTGGCTTACTACGTCAAAGGACAGGTGTCTTAATATTTTCTTTTTAATATTTATTTTTTGGGTTGATATGTACATGATTTTCTTTAAATATTTGATTTGTCTGATGTACATTTCAGAAATTACTTGGAGGTTACAAACAGGGAAATGGTATAGTCTGTAGTTGTTGTGACATAGAGGTATGATCATATAACTATAGGCTCATAACTATTTTTATTTTTATATAAATGTAAATGGTGAGTTAAGCTTTACTATTGTACTTTCATGCATAAACAGATAAGCCCTTCACAGTTTGAAGCCCATGCTGGAATGGCTGCTCGACGTCAACCGTGAGTAGACTGTTAAAGATCTAAATAAGCTGGTTTATATTTCCTTATCTTGAAAAATTTGTTATTTTGCAGTTACCGACACATATATACTTCCAATGGATTAACACTTCATGATATAGCTCTCTCTTTGGCAAATGGTCAAAACCTTACCACGGGAGATAGTGATGATATGTGTGCAATATGTGGAGATGGAGGAGATTTAATTCTTTGCAACGGGTGCCCTAGGGCCTTTCATGCAGGTGGACAAATTACCTTTGAACATTTAAGATATTCATAATTTGTGAATATTGTCATTATTTTTTTGTTTTTCTTATCCATATTATTAGTTTATTATGTTTTCTTTACACCACTTTCAAAAATATATTCACTGTCGCCCCATGCATCATTTAGATGATATGGATGTTGCTGTAACTTGCAAGCATGTTTTTTGCATTTATATGTTGCATACCAGGTGTAGCTTGCATAACCTATAGTCTGTTCTACTACCTTATTTTGTTTGATTGGGCCTAGGTTACTATAGTAGCAGATACTTATTTTTGAGGTTTAAAAAAACACTAATTATCTCGGAAGGTGAAGGGATATAAATATTGAGGTATGTTTTGCTTCACTTGCAGCCTGCTTGGGTTTACAGTGTGTTCCAGATGGTAGTTGGCATTGTCTAAATTGTAGAGATAATGGAAGAGAGTCTTCTATTGCGAGGCCAATCATGATACGGTTGACGCGGGTTGATAAAGCACCGGAATATGAAATGGGTGGATGTGTTGTTTGCAGGTTGGTTGTATGGCTGTTTATCTTAAGGCATTTATCAAATCAATCACAATTTCACAACTTAATGGGGAAGGCCCTTCCTTTCCTCGAGAAGAAATGCAATTTTACTTTCAAATAAGATTATGGTAAATGGATTATGTGGCTCTTGAGATCAAGTGGTTCAGTAGCATATAGTGCTAGGTGGTTAAAGAAATTCATCCCTGTGAAATTTAGTGTGATATGTGGTGTTGGAGTACTAGTGAAGATTTGTGTTATAAGCCATTGACTTTGCGGAATATTATATATGTATGTGGAATTTAATCAATTTGTATTGGGTTGTCCTTCCAGAGAAAGTTCAATTAGCTTTCTTATTTGGCATTCCTTTTGTATACTTAGTGTATTAATTGTTTCATATTTATCCCATCTATTTTTTTGTTTTTTTTTGGCGGGGGTGGAGGGGGCTGTAGTGTTGTGGAACTGTGAGGAAACTATAGTCTTTCTCTAAATGTAATTTTTTAAAAGCAAAGGAGGTAAAAAAGATACTGCCAGCATTAATCTTTTTTCAGAGTTGTTGTAATGTGTTTATTCTTTTTATTGGTCAACAGGGAACATGATTTCAGTGTTGAAAAATTTGATGACCGAACAGTAATAATTTGTGACCAGGTATGTTTTGTACATGATGAGAATTGTATTGCAATTTCTTTCTGTTTTAAACTGTAAGCATATTGTTGGTTTTTATCCAGTGTGAGAAGGAGTATCACGTTGGTTGCTTGCGGGACATTGGGCTCTGCGAGTTGAAAGTAAGCACCGCTTTATTGTAAATCAATTGATTTTTTATGATGCTTGTATTTGTTTTTTTATTTATCACATCTTACCACAGGAGCTGCCCAAGGATAAGTGGTTTTGTTGTGATGACTGCAATCGAATATATGTGGCTCTACAGAATTCAGTTTCTGCTGGTGCAGAAATTATACCATCTAGCTTGTCGGAACTAATAATCAGGAAGCATCAGGATAAGGGATTATATACTTCTGGAGGCGTTAATGATGTTCAGTGGAGAATTTTAAGTGGAAAAAGTCGTTATCCAGAGCATTTACCGTTACTCTCACGGGCTGCTGCAATTTTTCGAGTGAGTATTTAAGGCTTCTTTGTTAAGTATGCTACTTGTTTTTTGCACTGCGTGTGGTTTTGAAAAGATATTTGTTAATGATTCATTGGTTCTATCCACTGCTCTTTAGTTTGGCTTGATGGTTCAATTCAAATTTGTGAAAGTGATAGGTTGGATATAAAGAATAGGTCTAATTATAAATTCTATAATATTAGTGGCAATTGTAAGTTCGGCTTTCGCCATTAGTGAATTTTCCTTTTAAAGAATAGGTCTTATTATAAACACTATAATATTAATAGGTTGCTGGTATGATGGTTTTGTCCATGGCCAAAAAAAGAATTCTCGTCTGTCAAAATCAGATCTTTTTAGTTGTGTTGTACTGAACATTGATACTCACTTGGGAGAGCTTTGATCCCAAGATGTTGATTTTTCATAAAAAAATAAATGAAATCCTTTGTTTGGAAATCTATAACACATTTTACAAATAGAGAGACTCTAAATAGGAACAGAGACACGTGCATGAATCAGGCCTGTAAAGAGAACAAGTGCACATTCTTCTTTCAGATTCAACTACCGAGTATTCAGTTTTTAGGGGGTGCTGAGAGAAGTGTTTCTCTTGTTCTGTTAGGTTGTGGACTAGTTTCAAGTTGAGGTTTTTGCCTGTCATGGAATACACCTTTCTAATTCTATTTTTATTGCCTTTCTTAACCTGCCATTTGATAATTTTGTTTTAGGTTTTAAGTGGTACTGAAAATCTGTTGTTGTATTTTATACTTTTTTAACCACTTCTATCATGCCTTGGCTATATGTTTTTGGCAGGAGTGTTTTGATCCCATCGTTGCAATATCTGGCCGTGATCTGATTCCTGTTATGGTCTATGGGTAAGCAACTATGATCTATTTTACTGTAAATTGGCTATGGTCCATCTTCAGCCCTACAGCCTTCTATTATTGTCCATCCATCTAAGTGATGGTACTGTGATACAATGAATTATTAAGTCTTATATTTGAACACCACTAGCATAAGTTGAACTTGAATTATGATAAATGTGCATATTTCCTTTAGGGTGTCTTTCTTTGTTTTTAGGGGAGGGGAAGGGGGGGCATGTTCAAAAATTGTTGTTTCCAATTTTATTTGATAATTAAAGTGTCATCCTATTGATATAGTTCTGTATATTATGGACGTTATAAGTTGTATGAGGAGCATAAGGACGTAAGTTCAAATTGAAATCATGTGCTTTTTTGTATTATTAAGTCTTATATTTGAACACCACTACCATAAGTTGAACTTGAATTATGATAAATATGCATATTTCCTTTAGGGAGTCTTTCTTTGTTTCTAGGGGAGGTCAAGGGGGGCATGTTCAATACCCCCAATTTGGGGGAGCTAAAACATATAACTACAAGAGGGTTTTGGAGGGATGTTGGAAATACCCCAAACCCTTCCCCCTTCCTAAAATTTCACAAACAAGGGGAGGGCTTCTCACAAGCCTCCCCCCTCCCTTCCACAATTCAACTTGCAAACACACTCTAAATCACTAACCCCTCCCCTCTCTACCTACTTAATCATCGGTAGAAAAGCTATAATGTAGGCTTTCTCAGCATCTTTGTAGGAATATGATTTACGTTGAACTAAATTTACTTTTTTTTATCTGTCGAGTAGTTATTTTTTTGAAGTTTTCATCTTTTAACATTCGATTTAATGTTGTACTACAAGTGTTGGTATGAACTTTTAGTAGACACATGTCTCAAGATGCATTTGTCAACAAGTGGTTGAAAATTATTTTGTGAATCAGTGCTTGGTTTTAGGTATTCATGGTCTTTCTGGTCATCATTTTTTTCTGGTTTGAATTTATGCAGGAGAAATATTTCTGGCCAAGAATTTGGGGGGATGTACTGCATTGTTTTAATTGTGAAGTAAGTGGCTTTCTATGCTTTCCTCATTTTCGTGCCAGTTTATCAATTGGTCATATTGATAATATACGTTTCATACTTGCACAGTTCTGTTGTTGTATCTGCTGGACTTCTGAGGATTTTTGGCAGTTATGTTGCCGAGCTTCCACTAGTAGCTACAAGCAGAGAACATCAAGGAAAAGTAAGCAATTTATTGTAATTCATGCATGACCCAAAGTTGATTTATACATGCATTCAGTGACACTTCTTTTTATTAACATGTGACTTTCCATTTAGGGTTATTTTCAAGTGTTATTCTCCTGCATAGAGAGGTTGCTATCTTCTCTAAATGTAGAAAAGCTGGTGCTTCCTGCAGCAGGGGATGCCGAGTCAATTTGGACTAAGAAATTAGGCTTCCGAAAGATGAGTGAAGATCAGGTACAGTTCTTTTTCTAGGGTAGTTAGCCACAAGTTTGATTCCATGTTGAAAGATTTCTGTGGTCATTATTGCTTCATTATTTTATTTACTTACACAATAAGAGAATGGTTGGTGGTTACTTGAATTCAGACGTCGTGGAAACTGTTGCCGACATTAACAAGCAAGCATTAACGATTATGATTTTATTGTTTTGACCAGGTAACTAAATGTGTAAGAGAGGTGCAGCTCACCCTCTTCAACAAAACTTCAATGCTGGAGAAGACAGTGCAGTTAGCAACAGAATGATGATGCTTTGTCTGGTGTTGTAACTAATTTTTGGTTATTTATTCATTTTTTAGTATTTTCCACACTGTAACATTGCTGCTACGTTCTTGCTTTTAGCTTTATTGTTTTTCCTTAGGTTGTGGCTGGGTTTCTGGAGATGCCGGGCAGCCAGCCATGCCCCCCCCCCCCCTCTTTGTACAATGTAGGATAAAAGATTAAGCGTGGAAGATGGAAACACGTGGCCTGGAAGGATAGAATTAGAGAGGAGTTCTAAGAGCATGCTGACCATTTTTTTTCATAAGCATGCATTTCCGTCATAAAATTTTACTGTACTGAATTTTGGGTTACACCTAAAAAACTAGTGCATCTTCATGGTGGATTCACGGTTATAATTTGGGATCTCTTTGGAAACTACACACCGTGATGAATAATAGCAAAAAATTGCTGGTTTGATGCACTCAAAGGTGTACTATTTACTCCATTTAATGACCAAAAAGGTAAACTTGCTGTTATGTGCGAACCCGGAAGCCCTCTTTCCTTGATCAAAGTGATTGTGATTTTGACCCAAAAAAAAAAAAAAGTGATTGTGACTGTCACATGCAGTTCTGAACCTCATCATTCTGAAAAAAATATTGTTTTTTTTTTCTTTCTATTTTTGGATAAAGATCCTCTGTGGTTTAAAAATGATCTCAACCATTACCTTTTTATTTTCTATAAAGAAGTTATTTGAAGGCACGAGTTAATGCAATTTTCACCCTAGACAAAACTGCACACGGTGCAGTTATATGTTGAAACTCTTAGACAGCTAGGATTGCCTGCACTTGAAAAATGATTGCTAAGAACTCTCATCAAGATTTGTTGGTATAATGTGTTTGATTCATACTGTCTAATTTAGTGATTTTACATTGCATGTCCATGTACTTTCCTTTTATAATTTTAGTACATCTAGTATAGTGATTTTACAATTTTGTTTCAACTTTTGTGATTTTGATTTTTCAACTATGCAAATTTACGGTTAAATCATCTAATGGTCAACATAATTTTGTTCAAGTGAATTCCTTTTTTATAAGTTTTTCTTTTTTATATGAATCAAAATAACATTAATAAATAGCATCCGGCACAAATATCAATACATCATTATTTTTAGAGTAAAGTACACTCACCCCCCTCAAGTTTTGTTAGAATAACACTCCACCCCATTCTTATCTAAAATCTACACCCACCCCATTTTATATAGAGGCAAATTTAGTGACGAAAAATATTCTTCATTAATAATTAGTTATTATTTAAATTGTTAATCAATAATTTCAAAAAATATTTTCAATATAATCCAATAAATATAAAAATGAAAATATCACAGTCCTCCTCATTCTCTCAATCACGTTCTTCCTCCGTAAATTCACAATACAAATTATGCAATAGTACACATGACCGGTTGACAAACCATATCTCGAACATAGTGAAACATGCTTGTGTTTTCATATTTGGTAATAATTCAATTTTAATCAAAATAATCTATTTATACCTCCAATTTTTAAAATTGGATTAATTTTATCCGGATAACGCTTGCATCCTCTGTCTTACCGCGGCTGCTGGCACAGAGTTAGCCGATGCTTATTCCCCGGATACCGTCATTGCTTCTTCTCCTGGAAAAGAAGTTCACGACCCGTAGGCCCTCTACCTCCACACGACATTGTTCCGTCAGGCTTTCGCCCATTGCGGAAAATTCCCCACTACTGCCTCCCGTTCCAAAAAGCAACACAAATGGGTGGTGAAGAAAATAGAGAAACAAAATTAAGAAATATGAAGTGGATCAGAGGTTATTAGAACCCAACGATGCGGTGGAGCACCGTTTTTAACAAAATCCAACAACATCTTAAACCAACAAAGTGTTCGCTCACAACTTAAAGGGGTGAAGTTCACAACAAGTAGTTGAACAAGTGGCTTTGAGGATGTGCGATTCACGTTCTGGGGTTCAGGTCGCAACAAAACTTTGAGGCATGGTGGTGCCATGGGGTTTCCCATTCTGGGATGGTTGTCGTCGTGTTAAAGGGAGCAAAGGTTTGGTGGTGATCGTTTGTGGTGAGAAATATGATTTGGAGATAGATGAGACGTGGACTTAACAGGCAGAGTGGATGGTTTTTTTAAATTTAATTCAGTAAAATTATTTTCATAAATTGATGTATGATAATGTATATGTATTTAATTTATTTAAATTTTAACTAATTAGTAATTATTTTTTATTAGTGACAAATTTGTTTTCGTCACTAAATTTTGCCTTTATAAAAAATGGGGTGGAGTGTAGATTTTAAAAAACAATGGGGTGGAGTGTCATTCTTGCAAACCTTGAGGGGGTCAGTGTATTTTACTCTTATTTTTAACATAATTGTGTTAAAGTGGTTTTTTTTTGTTAAGATGATGGTTAACCATGTCTGTGTATGGTAATGAACATGGCATTTGCATTAACAAATTTATGGTGAGACCACAATTGTTCAAGACGAGGATCATGTAAGAGGATGTGTAGAAAAATTGTGGTTTCCAATTTTATTGATAATTAAGTTGTATGAGGAGCATAAGGACGTAAGTTCAAATTGAAATAATGTGCTTTTTTTTGTGATTTTTTGTTTTATGAATATTCATATATTAAGTATAATATTATTATTAATATTTTTTCAATGGGACAAAATTGAATGCTTCCAATACTAATTAATAAAGGAATTGTTTGAAAGAGTTTATTTGAGCTTATCTGATAGCATAAGCGCTTGTGTAAGTATTTGGGAGAGCTTATGCAACCATAAGTTGTTTTGAACTTATTTTCATAAGCAATAAGCTACTTAGGATAGCTTATGAAAAAGAACTTATGCTTATATATCACTTATTCAATAAATTTTTTAAAATAATTTATGAATAAGCGCTTATGTCTTATGCCATAAGCGCTTATGGTCGCTTATGACTATAAGCGCTTAATTAAGCTGTTTTCCCAAACGGGGCCAAAGTACATGACTTTGTCACAATGCTCTGCTTTTATGTTATCCATTCTCTCATAATTATGCTCTGCTTTTATGTTATCCATTCTCTCATAATTCAGTGTCCTCCATGATTTAACCTGTAGATGTTAGTCAAATAGAGTAGAACGTAGTTTTATTTTCGACACAAGTTCGAGCATTATTGTCCTATTGAACACTATTCTCTCATTCTAAATTTTTCTTTAAAAATGTCGTTGATGAGTTCCGTCAAAGCATTTAACTAGTAAAAAAAAGTTGTCAATTGTTTTTTTTTATTGGGCCGGCCAAAGGCTCAAAAAGACTACACTATAGCAGATCTAGGAAAAACACTAATACAATCATAGGACAATGAATTCGTACAACTAGGAGGAGAGCCTCCAAATGATGAATGCCAAGCTCAAAGTCATGTGTTAAATTAGTCAAACAGTCAGCCACTTGATTGGCTTCGCTCAGGATGTGGACACATCAGATCGCCTAATCTCTTGTCAACCAATGGCGGATTTGGTTCACCATAGAAGCATAAGGATGTAAAGAATCACAACCTTCATTGATCAACTTGATAACCACTTGAGAATCAATTTATGCAACTCTAATCAAGCCTTTATCCAAAGCTAAGCAAATAACAGATAAATGGCCCAGAGCTTCGCTCACAGGACATTGGACGTGCCCAGGTCCACGCGGAAGCCAAAAGTCCATCTTTCTAAGAGTACCTATAGACACCAACAATTTTTTCTCAATAATCTCAAACTAATCGATTGATTTATTGGAAACTCTTTTTTCCTTTACGCAGGGACATGGAGATTGGATCTAACCATAAGAAGAATAGAATGTTTTGCAGATAAATAACTCGCTTCTTGGTCTCCTGAGTCCCTACAAACACCCTCGATCAGTGTAGTGGAATGTGTCTATTTATGTATAACTTGACTCGAAATGGGAGCATATTTGAAAAAATAAATCTCAGAGTGTCTTGGAAAAACTTATGCAATGCATGAGTGTTATATCTAGTTAAAGTTTTCTCATACTAATTAATTGAACATTTTCAATATTTTATTGTAGTCCCTAATGAAAAAATCCTAACTTAACCCAATATAATATATCAATTATCAATTCCTAAAAAATATCTCAAATGCTTATCAAGTGCAAACGTAATTTAGGAAATAAAAGAGTATGTCGATCATATTTATTTATTGTTCACATTGAAAAAAAAGTATTGACGAATTAAAATTTGAAGTATTCAATAAACATAAATGTAAACAAAAAAATAAAAATTGTCATGGAGAAAATTTACGCACAAAAGACCTCTTACGGAAGCAACAACACCGGTTGTTTTTTCTCAAAACTCATGTGGCCAATAACAAGATTTGAAATGAAGAGAACCTACTATACTTTAATTAATGCTGAAAAAATGGAAGTTTGCCCAAAACTTTGAGGGCAAAGACAAGGATGCATAGTTCGAGCAGAGAGATAATAATCAAAAACGAGTAATTTTGGCTTTTTGCACTATTTGACTATAGATATGGATGTAACCTTTGATAGAATTGGAAATGCTCTTTTGGAGTGAAATTATTTTGCAACAAATGTAAGATTTATGTGGGCCTCTTAAGGAATTTGGCTCAACCCACAAACCTTCTCAAACGTACACGAATGTCAGATTGATTTTGGTTCTGAGTTAGATTGGCATGAAAGAAGATGAAGTATGATATTCTGTTATAAAAAATTTCATTTCACTTGATTTAGATTAACTTTTAAACAGTCAAATTATACTTTATTTTTCTTGTATAATTTTTTCTTATCTTTGCAAGAAGCTTGGCAACTTTGATTTGGGTGATGCCCTTCTTTGGTAATATATAATATCCTGCAAGAACTTCACTAATACATTTGAACTCATTTAAGAAAAACCAGGGGAAGGAGCTCTTTTCTTTGGTGATGTATCATATTTTGGCTGTACTTGGTATATAGATTACTTCGGGATTGTTTACCAATGAACTTTGTTTTGCGCAGATACATAGAGCTATGCAATGGTGGCCATGAAGCCAAAGACTTTTCAGGGTGAATGGTCACTTTCGTCCCTAAAGTTACAGGCGTTAGGCATTCTAGTCTCTATTCTATGAAAATGTCGTATGTGGTCCCTGAAGTTGTAAAACGTCAATCACGTTAGTCCCTGCCTTGACTCCCGTCAGTAAACGTTAACGGGAAGGATAATTTGGCACGTTAAGTGCCCTAATGGACTTGCCACGTAGATTTAAATATTGGGAATATTTTTTGGAAAACTTAAAAACTTTCAATTTAGTCCCCGACCAAAATCTCTAAATCAGAAAAGCTTAATTTCTTCATCATCTTCTTCCTTCTCATCATTTTACCCAGAAAAAAAACAATTCCAAAAACATCTCCACCCAAATATTCTCACTTAAAAAACAACCCAATTAATCTTTTCATCTTTCCTCTGATGCATCTTCTTATGTCAGAGACTAAAATGCAGATCATCATTTCCCCTGAACCTGAAACCCCTCACTCTTTCTCTCTCCACATTCTACATCTAATTACAGAACAAAATAGAAGGATAATTCAGTGGTATATACTATTATGAGGGAGAGACGCATCACCTGAAGGAAGATAATCAAATTTTATGAAACCCTCTCGTTTCTTCCCTCTCCCTTTATGATATTGCCAACACACCTGGTGTTGCAGCCGATGCCAGCCACATCAACATTAGATCTGAGGTACCCATTTGCGATTTTCCTCAAATGTTCCCAAATATTAAAGGGTTCTTTGTAAAGTTGCAAGCTTTGCGTCATTTTGATACTATAGTGGTCTGTTTATGTGGTAGGCTAATAAAACATTTTTGTTGAGTTTTCCTTTTTTAAAAGGAAAATGGAATCTTGAGGAAAGATGAATTTTGGGTTGTTTTTTAGGTGAGAAAATGAAGATTTTTATTTAGTTTTTGAGGTGGAGATTTTTGGGTTGTCAATAGCATGCTGTAACTATAATGTTTCTTGTGTTGTTAAAGAAGAAGAGAGAGGGTATTGAATGTGGTTGTTACTTTTCCTCTCTTCACCACCCACTTTCTCTCCCTTCTAATTATTTCCTTCGTCTCTTTATTTTGTTCTTTTTATTGCAAATCTGGTTGTTCTTTTTATTTCCTGAACATGCCCAAAATATTTATTGGATTGGGGTTGCTTCAAAGTTTGGATATTTCAAGATTTGGTCGAAGAAGATGGAAGAAGGGGGATGGATTTTATGGGTTTGGTTGAAGAAGATGGAAGGAGGTGGTTGAAGATGTATTAGAGGAAAGATAAAAAGATTTGGGTTGTTTTTTAAGTGAGAAGATGAAGATTTTTATTTAATCTTTGAGGTGGAGATGTTTCTAGAATTGATTTTTTCGGGTAAGATGATGAGGAGGAAGAAGATGATTGAGAGATTGAAGCTTTTCTGATTTGGAGATTTTTCCTAGGGACTAAATTGAAAGTTTTTAAGTTTTCCAAAAAAAATTCTCAATATTTAAATCCACGTGGCAAGTCCATTAGGGCACTTAACGTGCCAAATTATCCTTCCCGTTAACGTTTACTGACGGGAGCCAAGCCAGGGACTAACGTGATTGACGTTTTGCAACTTCAAGGACCACTGACGACATTTTCATAGAATAGGAACTAGAATGCCCGACGCCTGTAACTTTAGGAACGAAAGTGCCCATTTACCCGACTTTTCATTTGTGTTTCGTCATTATTACTCAGGAATACACGAGACAACTGACCACTAAATTAAAATGTTGGTGCCATAATGGTTACAATCATTGTAAATTGTAGACATTGTAATAATTTGTCATATAATGATGGTTCTGAGCTTCCATTATATAACATCTTCATTTTGGTAAAATCTCTAGAATCTTGAGGATATTACAGGAGATAAAAGGCTGTCTTTCACAAGATTATGTACTTGTTGATCTTCCTGTAAATGTTTGACAATATTCAGCAAATTTTGTGCTTGTTTGCATCTTAAGCTTTCTGATTTAGAAATCTGGTAGCCTCGTTCTCTGCTGGCTTGAGCTATTTTGAGAACCAAAATTATGATGCCTCAAGTATTAAAGATCATCAAAAGCATTGTTGTAAGACCCAAGTTTTTAGCTTGGAATAAATTGGTGAAAGGACAAGATTCGAACCGACGGAACTTATGACGCAAGCAGTATTCGCTTAAACCTAGGACAAGAACCTTAGGAAATCAAACTATGTTCCACCCTTGGAACACTATAGGAATAAAATTTCCAAAAAGTTCCACCCTTGGAACACTATGGGAAAAGTTCCAAAAAAATTTCAGAGAAATGTTAGAACTTCTCTTTTTCCATATATCACAACCGTTTCGAGGCGAAACTCTAGGATCTACGAACGTCCGATTCCAATCATCGGAAGTTTGCCGAAACCGAAACCCTGGTATTTCAAAACCCTAGAATCAACCGACGATGAAGACTTTTTCTATTCAGAGCTTCAAATGAAGATTCCACACACGTACGCCCACTCTAATCGACGTTCCAAATCTTTCTTCAGAAGGAAGTTTCTGCATCCGAGGTCAAAATCATAAAGTGCATAAAGTGCATTTTAAGCCGGTAAACATTAAAAACAAGCCTCGAAAACCAAAAATCATACTGATATTTCTTCGAAGAATTAGAAGATTCAGCGGGAAGAATATCGTGTCTAAAATACGTTGGAATCAGTAGGAAGAAATCGGGATCGCTCTTATATTTTTATCTTAACTCTATGAGTTAAATCCTCCGATATCTAAACTAATCTGTACCGGTTTACAAAATATCTATTCAACCTTATCCAATCTTTGATAAATATCTATTCATACTTATCCAATCTTTGATAAATATCTATTCATACTTATCCAATCTTGATAAATATCTATTCATACTTATCCGATCTTTGATAAATATCTTCCATTTCATTCCCTATAAATATGTGAAGCTTGAAACAAAAACCTCACAAAACACACACACACAACCCGCGGCCACAAGAGGAGAAGGAGGAGAAGAGTTTTTCGCCGATTCTTGCCTGATCGTTCCATAGTTCGTTGCTACGCGTAGGTCTCAAGGTACTGATGCTAATCCTCACTTCTGATCGTAAATTCTGCCGCTTTTCTCTATGCTTTTCTGTGCTCTAAGTTTTGAGGTTTTTACAAAACTATCTAGATAACTTCATCTTTCTATCTAAACTTATTCCCTGCGCGCCCCTGAGCATGTTTAGCGGATTTCATTTCGCCGATTCTCGCCGAATTGCCGCCGAATTTCAATTCTGCTCATAATACCCATGTTTGGCTAAAGTTCCAACCTTTGGGCTTAAAACCCTCGACTGAGTTTAGCGTTAGTAAGATTAGTCGTCATAATCGTCGTTGGTATCAACCCCATCTAATTTATTTTTCGAAATTCTGATTTTGAGTTTCCGAGCTAAAAATATTGACCAAAATACCCCTGCGACAGTTTTCGATTCGATAATTTTTCTGAGAGTTTCCCTGGCCTAGATATCGCCTAAGAATACCTAGGAATCGATTTAGATCGAAGAAAAAGTTCGGGAACCCTATTTTTTAGAGTGGCCGAAACCTATTGCTTAGGATACCGTGTCCAAAAATAATTTTTGGGTCTCTATGACCTGAACCATTGCGTAGCTCTTTCGATTGTCGAAATTTTGGCGCCGGTTTCGTGTCATTCCGAGTTCTGTAGCTCGAGTTATGCTCGTTTTAGCGAACGAAGTTCTGTTGTCAATTCATGCCTTAAGAGGAACTCTGAAGCTTTAAAAGCTTTCTTTCCGGTTTCGATTAGCGTTATTAGATAGTGTTACTTCTAGTAGGGCTTGTGTTGATGATTGTGTTTCCTTGTTCTAGGTTCACAACTTCCATGCCCAACTTCTACTCACGAAGGTAAGGGTAACTCGGTTTTAGCGTGTCGTTGAGTCTTGCCTGCTTTTATCGTAAGGGTAACTCAGTTTTAGAGTGTCTTTGAGTCTTGCCTGCTTTTATCGCACTGCCTGTGTTTGAGATGAAGATGTTTATATTGATTGGCAGATGATTATGATTATTATGCTTGCTTATGTTGACTGTTTCTGAGGCTTGTGCCAAATGTTTTCTGAAGGCTTCGGCCGAGTAAACTTATTGAGACGTGTGTCTCCGTTTTCTGAGAGGCTTCGGCCGTTTACTGGTTTCTGTCATTACTGCTTTCTAGTGGATATGGCATGGTTATTGTTGATACTTGACTTGGTTATTGGATTTGGGAGTTGTTGATTGACTTGGCATTTAGGGCTTGAACTTGAAGTGGCAATGTGGTGGTGATTGTCCCACGTGATTGTCCCGTCTTTTAAGGCGTTATAAAGTGACGGTGTGGTGGTGATTGTCCCACGTGATCGTCCCATCTTTCGAGATGTCCTAAAGTGGCAGTGTGGTGGTGATTGTCCCACGTGATTGTCCCGTCTTTTAAGGCGTTATAAAGTGGCGGTGTGGTGGTGATTGTCCCACGTGATCGTCCCATCTTTCGAGATGTCCTAAAGTGGCAGTGTGGTGGTGATTGTCCCACGTGATTGTCCCGTCCGTAGTGGCGTTAAGTGGCGGTGTGGTGGTGATTGTCCCACGTGATCGTCCCGTCTTGAGAGACGTTGCTGATCGATCCATTTTGGTAGAAGCATATAGTTGCATTATAGGGAACTAACACCTAACCCTATGTTGTTGGATTTTAGTTATTGTTTTATTGATATCTGAATTGATGTTATACGTTAGGTTGTCGATATTTGAATTGATGTTATATGTTAGGTTGTCGATATCTGAATTGATGTTATATGTTAGGTTGTTGATATATGAGTTTAGTTATGTTGTTGGTTTATTTACCATGATAGGTAGTTAAATTTGAATAGCATGATTTTCTCTTTCATACATGGTAATTGTATGGAGTTAACCCTTTCTATTTGCTACTTGTTGTTTGGGCGCCTAACGCTATTAGGCGATGGAGAGCCTTCCGCTGAAGCTTAGCTGTTCAAGTTGGAGACCGTGATCGTGGGCGGTCGAGTAGAGGTGGATGAAGCAGTTGCTTCTTCCTTTTGCTGGACTATGTCTGAGTTTCTTTCCCCATCTGAAAACTCTGTTGTTTAAACTTTATCTTCGCCACTGTTCCAGTGAGCGTACTTATTTTGGAAACCTGCTTACGATATTGTATGACACTATTATTATATGTCGGGAACGGGTTGTTGAATAAAGTCTATGTTATGTATTCAATTATGTTCAGTGTTTCGAAAAGGAAAAAAAAATATATTGTGTTTTCTTAGGATTACGAAATAGTCCTTAGATTTTGTTAGGTAACTAATGTGACTCCTCAGTTGAGAAATTGGGGCGTTACAATTGTGATGTGTACAAGGCTGTCAAATATGTCATGGTTTAACTCCATTAATTAACTGAATTTACAAATAAAATTCATCTTTAATATACACCTCATAGAAGACTAAAAACCAGCAGAATTTGATTGCTGAATTAACAACGGCAACAAACCTTCCATCGGATTTTCGGATTAGTAGTTGTCTCAATCTTTCAAGCAAATCTGGGGCAGGCAGTGAAATCTGGAACGAAAAGCACAATAACTAGAGCCTTTATAGTACAAGTTTGGACATTTGATGCCAATTCGTACTCCTGAAATCTTTCAACTCTACAAAAACAATGACAGCAAAGTGTACAATATAAGATGCATATAATAAGTTTAGTGAAAGCAATATCCCCTCCATGAAGAAATATGCCAGCTAACTCGCTATTAACATTAGAAGGAAGTTTAAGAACTCACCTGCTTGTCGAAAATAAAGCAATTAGGATTGATATCACCACAGCATAATCAACAAGGGAGCCACTTCAATATCTGTTGGAACAAATTTATTTTTAAGTCCAAAAATCTTCCTTATTATAATTTCTATTGAGCTCAGGCCATTCCTAATGCAATGAGATCTTTGCTTGAATAATCTTCCCTCAAAATGTTTAAAAAAATATATTCTGTGGCTGCTCAGTTTAATGGTAAGACCATACAACGATGTTATTGCAAATTTACAATGATTTACACAGTAAGTTTTGGTTGTAATAACCACTTTAGAAACTGTAAGACCATAAGTCATTTTCTCAGTAAGTTTTGCTTGACTTCAATATGCACAAATGATTACTGTAAAGAAAGTAGTTACAAAAATATATAACACAAATTATCTGCTATTGACATTCTGTTACTTGAGGTACAGCAGAATAATTACCTGTCAAAGAAATCTATCTGTCATTAACCATACAGAATACCTTGGATTTGGGAAACTTTAGGCCAAATGTAAACGTGCTTCACGGGGCACCATTCGTCCAGTTGAATACAACTTTCTTCTCCAAAACCTTTCAACGCCACAAAAAATTGACATCAAAATTTACAGTGTAAAATGCAAATATTCAGTAAAGTGAAAGAACCATTCCCTCCAGGAAATGTTGTGCCAGTAAAACTATCTATAACATTAGAGGGGAAGTTTAAGAACTCACATGATTGTGCAAGCCAAAGTCAACATGATTGATATTCCAAGCATAATCAACAAGGACGTTAGCCGATTCAAGTTCAAGCTCATGAAAGGAGCACCTCATTATATCAGCTCTAAGACCTATAGTAAGCTAAAGAATATATAATCACATCACTAACCACTAAAAATTAGAGAAACTAAAACAGTTTTTTTGTTCAAAAAGAGTTGAAACGAATTACCAAACCTATTCT
This sequence comes from Lotus japonicus, assembly GCF_012489685.1. NCBI lineage: Eukaryota > Viridiplantae > Streptophyta > Magnoliopsida > Fabales > Fabaceae > Lotus > Lotus japonicus. The sequence continues at coordinate 11,388,089 of NC_080045.1, forward strand.
ACAAAAACTTCCTTCAGGCATCCGCAGCATACTTTTCTTTAATTGGTTCTAAAAATTGAAGATTTCAACCATTGGAAAAGGAACTAACAGCACAATAATTGCAGCCTTCTGAGTTAAAAATGTGTACTTTTGATGCCACTTCCTTCTCTATAAATCTTTCAACTCTACAACTAAAAAGTTAAGTTGCAAATAATCGATTCAGCGAAAGCACCATCATGATTAACATCCAAAAATCTTTCAATTGCATTAGAAGGAATCTTTACCATGGAAAAATCATGATTAACATGCAAATAATAGATACAACTAATCGATTAAGATGCAAAAATCTTTCAATTGCATTAGAATGAAAGTTTAAGAACTAACATGATTGTACAATTAAAGCCACCATGATTGACATTCCCATCCTAATCAAGAAGGGAACTATTTGTTTCAATGTTCGTAAAACAGAAACACCAACTTTTCAAAACATGAAGACATCTTTATCATATTTATCACTCTAACATCTGATCAAAAGGATTAGGAGATCCCATACCTCAAAATGTTAAATAAAAGATTTGTTGAAAGTTTTGTGACTGGGAAGTTCAACAGTGCGCGTCCCAGTACAATAAACTGCAAATCATAGGAAAAGACTGTAAGTTATTGAAACGACCCACTTTATTAAATATTAATTCCTATTATTATAATTATTACTTTAAAAGAAAAGAGAATAAGATTAGGGAAAAAAAAAGAAGAGAAAAACTAAACCAATTTTACCCAAAACCCACTAACAGTACCCCACTCCCCAATTACAAATGTTTCAAACCATATTCCATCTCTTCGTCTCTCTCTCTCGTGACATTTCTTTTCTCTCCTATGTGCGGCAACTCCTTCTTCTCTCTTCTTCTTCATCATTTTCTTCTTCCCTCACCGACAACATACAATACTCCAGCAATAAAAATTACATGCTTTGAAGGTAGAATATATCATTCAAGTTGAAGACCCGTGGATTAACTTTTGGGGTTAAGGCTATGCTCTGGGGAAGGGGAAAATTACCCACCCTTCGGATTGCACATTTGATTTCGTTGAGGTATATCTCCAACCTACAAAATTCAATAATAGTACTATAGCATATGGTAGTATTAAGTAGAATTAATTTTAGGGTTTTAGGTACATGATTGGGGGATTTCGTAGTTGCTCACGGGCAGTATAACTAGTATGATATAAGTAATTGTTGCTAAAGGATTGAAATCTATTTTTGGTGTTCAGACTTACCGGCTAGTGATTCGTTCGTGTGTCCTGAAGTTGTTGGGAGCAATCATGTTGATTCTTCGTAACTGTGAGTGGTTTTCAATCATTGTGGCATAATTTTATTACTCTATAATTGCTATTTTTAATTATTTTGATATATTACTTATTCATTTGAAAATTGGGGAAACATGTTTTACGGTTCGTGAATTATCTGAAAGCTGCTTTTATGAAGTTGATCTGAGTCTGATTCTGAACTGACATGAGAAAATAATTTATATTGCTTTGATTTTGGAAATTATGTGAAACCGAGATTATGAACTTGGAAAGTTGATTTTGAGACTTTTGATGAGACTGAAAACGGTTTTGGGGATCCTTGATAGAACCCCGTAGCCGTTAACGGAGGTAACGGCCTAGGTGCACCTAGCTAGTTTGATTCCGGGAGGAGAGGGCTATCCGTTAGATGGAGCCGCCAGTGCACGGAAATGGCTATCAACGAGATGAAGCTTCCCCCGATGTGATTGATGAGATATGACATGATTCCGGGTGGAGAGGGCTATCCGTTAGATGTAGTCGCCTCTTGGGTAAGATAATCCTTAAGAGGAAAGGGCTATCAACGAGATGTAGCTTCCCCCGATGACACGATGTGACTTGAGAAAGGAAAGGGCTATCCGCTAGATGGAGCCACCCCTATCAGAGAGGCCATCCCTTAGGAGGAGAGGGCTATCAGCGAGATGGAGCCGCCTCATGGTTCTACATGTGTGACCCTATTAATTATATTTCTGGTTTTATGTTTTTCATATCTAGACATGATTTTAACTGTATTTATTTGAAGTGGTTATTAATGAACTTTATGATTTTTTTGTCAAGTTCATTGTTGAAATTATTTAAACTGGTATTATTGATGATATAAACTGTTTATACTGAGTTGAGAGAGAAAAACTCGTGCCTATTCTGTTTCCCCTTCCTGTTCATGGTGGTTGTTGACTGCTCACTAAGTCTTTGTGACTTACCCCATTCCTTATTTCCCTCCACAGATTTTCAGGCAACTGAGTAGCAGACCATTGTCAGATTCAGATCATTCGACTTATTTCCTTTGACAGGTTGTCATATTGATGACTTTTATTTAATCCTGGTTATCTGCAGCTATAGGGAGTCCTAGGTGGATTTAGATTTGAGATTTAGATTTATTATTTTATTTTAAGAGTCGACACTGGAGTACTCGAGTTAATTTGATATTTTACTTGAAATACGGGTTATGGAAGAGCTTATTGGCATATGTTGTTATTTTTGTAACTATTGAAAATCAAAAGAGATTTTGCTGAAATTTTATAAATTATGTCTACATGGTTATTTTGAATAAATTGCTTGGAAAATGATTCTATGAGTATGAGGCTTGCCAGGCTAAGGTGGTAGTCTGTGCGCCGGTCACGATTTAGGATTTTGGGTCGTGACAAAGTTGGTATCAGAGCTTTGGCTGTAGGTCCTATTAGCTGCAGACATGAGGTAGAGATAGAATCTTTCTAGTAAATTGTGAACCGCGGCACAACTTACTTCAAAGATGCTATTAACGCCCCATGAGATTCCTAGAGTCGTTTCCAAAGTGTGATTTGAGTTTGTTCCTCATTCACAAAAATCAGAGTCATGTCTTATATTTGATGAATATTCTTTTGTTCAGTGAGCATGCCACCTAAATTTGATTTTCTATTAGCGGATGAGTTAGCTTATTTAGAACCTCTTAAGGTGGTAGTGGTCGACGTTGTAGTGTAGGCCAAGGACCATCGTCGATTGGGGCTTGTTGTTCATTGATGTAGCTAACGTAAGGTGTTTATACTGAGGTAATGAAATTCATGGACGACAGAACTTACGGTTGGTATAAGGAATTATAGCATGAATTGCAATAACGCGTCTGAGTGATTTTTTTGGGCAGCAACAACCCACATTAGACAATTTATGAGCGTAAACTAGGTGTTGGAAAGAAGGGAGCAACACCAAGTAGGCACCACTAGAGAGATTGAGGTCACGTTGAATTGGGTTTGTAAAGCTTAAATTCTCCTACCTTTCTAGTACTTGTGCAATTGAGGAACAAAATCGGGTAGTGCTTTAGGGGGACTATGGAGAATACTTGGATGCGCACACATTAGAGCGGTGGAGTTAACGTCATTTCAGTTAGATGGTGTAGTACTAGTATATGATTGGTTTGTTGACTTTACGCATATGAGAACAATGGGATCGCCTCCGTTAGCATGGGCTGAGTTTTAGCAGAAATTTATATATCATTTCCTTCTATAGCGTGTAGGAATGGCATAACTTGGGAGTTTGAGCGACTGAAGAAGGCTGAAGGCATGACTGTAACCGAGTATAGTGTCTGTTTTAGCTGTATATGTTGATATATATATATATATATATATATATATATATATATATTTCCCTTATTCTCTTATTGAAGAAATGTGTGCTAGGAGATTTGTTAGAGAACTGGGCAAATATCTATTTGGATACATGGTTTGGTGGAATTCCACTTTTACCAAGGTTTTAAGTCTGGTGTGTCAAGTAGAGCAGCGGAAGAATGAAACCCAGCATTAAATCACCATATTTTTTATAAGAAACAATGACTTGATAGATCACATAATAATCATTGAATCATGGCAGTGGGTTAAACCCCGTCACTAGAAACAACAACGTGGTAGAGGAATCTTATGGGAGAGATCAGAGATAGGTGAGTAGAGGTCAAACTTTAGTTTTTGTGTTTACTTTTCGGGACACTTATGCTACCAATGCATGGTTACAAGTATACTTTCTATATATTCTTGAGATGCTCGTTTTCGTTTGATCTAAAAGCTATATACTTCCCATTTTCTTTTATATGCTTCTCATGTTGGTAAACTCTCTTTCTTGAAATGATATGTTGGTTATGGGCTTGTGGCTACACCTCCTGAAGAATTTTCTATAGTTAATTTTGTGGACCATCCTGTGGTGGTACTCGTTGGAGATTGAGAGGTTTTGGTAGACTTAATTGCATTAGGCACGATTGATTTTGATGTGATCTTTAGGTATGGATTGATTGACCCTTTATCATGATACTTTGAATTGTCACAACAGAGTAGTGAAGTTTAAATTACCTAGAGAGTCATCTTTCTCATTTTCAGGAGATTGAAGTTGGACACCATATAATCTAATTTCAGCATTGGGAACTAACATGTTACTAAGGAAGGGTTTTCAAGGATACTTAGTTTTGATATGATATACTGAAAAAGCTTAAATGGACACAAGAAGAGATTCTTATAGTGTGTAAATTTTTGAATGTAATTCTTGGTGTACCGCCTAACATGGAGATAAAGTTTCCCACACACTTGGTTCCTAACACTAGTTTTATTTGTGAAGAATAAAGATTGAACTACGCAATTATTGTTTGCTTACAGAAAGGTTGGATAATGTGACAACAAAGAATAAATATCATTTGCCTCAAGCACATGAGTTGTTTGATCGGCTACAAGGAGCCCAATAGTTTTGAAAAAAAAAAATGACTTGCAATCTGAGTATCATCAATTGAATATTGAGAAGGAAGAAATTTTGAGATAACTTTTGAAACATGCTATGGCCATAATAATTTATTAGTCATGCCTTGGGAAGTAGTGATGTCACTATCATTTTCATGGACTTAATGAGTCGCATCTTTAAATCATTCCTGGATCATTTCGTGATTGTTCTTATTGATTATTCTTGTATATTCCTAAGGACTAGGAATGACACTAGAAGCTTGTTGATAGTAGAGTTTGGATTGGGTTGCATGTTTCAACTCGTCGTTGGCACACGTGAAAATCCGTTCTAATTTTGTTGATGAGTTTAGATTGACTCAAGGTCAAGGTCCTTAATTGGTGAAGATGGTAGAGGATGTTCAAAGTGGTAAAGTTTGACTTTCATAATGTTTTACAACTTGATTCTTTGATGTGTGTGGCTAAGGTGGTTAGTTTGAGAAGATAAATATGTGGAGATACTCATCATTATTTTTAAAGCCATGCCATACATCCATTTTATAGTAAGATGTATCGAGATGTGAAAGAATTTTATTGGTGGGAAGAGATGAAGAAAGACATAGAAAATCTGCTTTTGAATGTTTGTCATGTCAGCAAGTGAAGGTTGAGTATAAAATCAAGTAATGATGTTTCAATTTGTTGAGATATCATAGGGGAAGTGAGAAGGTGTTGTTATGAACTTGGTGATGGTTGCTTAGAAGTATTATGATTTAGTATCGGTGATTATGAATCGATTGATTGAGTATGCACACTTCTTGCCTATGAAGAGTACTTATGTTGTTTCTATGTATATTAAGATTTACCTTGGATGAGATTGTGGTTTGTATGGTGTAAGTGTGTCTATGATTTCAGATCAATGAGCTCCATTGAATGCACAATTTTAGAAGACTTAGCAAACTGTTGTGGGGTCTGGATCAAATTTGGGTATAACTTTTTATGATAAATGGATCGCTAATTTGAGAGGAATATTTAGATCTTGGGGAATATATTTCATGCTTGTGTATTATAATTTATACGGAGTTTGGATTTGTACTAGTTTTAACGAAATTTTCTTATAGTAACAACTATTAGTCATGCATACAGATGACACCATATGAGGTCTTGTTTGGTGAGGCAAATCACTAATATGGTGGTTTGAAGTTGGGGAAGCTATGCTTGTAGGTACAAAGTTTGTCAAAAAGGTAGTAGAGGAAGTAAAGCTAGTTCGAGATTGTTTGGTTACCTCATAGTGAGAAAAAAGTCTTATGTTGATAGAAGATGACACTCCTTAGAGTTCGCAGATGGTGACTTTTTTTTACGAGTTTTATCAATGAAAGGAGTGATCAGTTGGTTAAGAAGGGAAAGCTGACACCAAAAATTTAATAGAATGTTGGAGGTCTTAGAGAGGGTTGGTGTTGTAGCTTATCGATTGGAACTTCCGCAGAAGTCTTTCTACAGTTTTTCAATTTTCTTCGCTTCGAAAATACTAATATGATTCTTCTCACACTTTTCATCATCATGAAAATGTAAATTTAGATGAGTGATTATCTTATATTGAGCATCTAGTACCCATGGTTGATATAAGGTGAACTGCTTGGATACTTGTTCAGTGAAAGTTCTTTCGCAAGAAACTACTTGAAGAAGTGAGATAACTATACGTGAGAAGTATCTCTCATTGTTGGAGACCCAAGGTTAGTTCAAACTTCAAAATTCGAGGACGAATTTTTCTTCAAGGAGGGAAGACTGAAACGACCCACTTTATTAAATATTAATTCCTATTATTATAATTATTACTTTAAAAGAAAAGAGAATAAGATTAGGAAAAAAAAAAGAAGAGAAAAACTAAACCAATTTTACCCAAAACCCACTAACAGTACCCCACTCCCCAATTACAAATGTTTCAAACCATATTCCATCTCTTCGTCTCTCTCTCGTGACATTTCTTTTCTCTCCTATGTGCGGCAACTCCTTCTCTCTTCTTCTTCATCATTTTCTTCTTCCCTCACCGACAACATACAATACTCCAACAATAAAAATTACATGCTTTGAAGGTAGAATATATCATTCAAGTTGAAGACCCGTGGATTAACTTTTGGGGTTAAGGCTATGCTCTGGGGAAGGGGAAAATTACCCACCCTTCGGATTGCACATTTGATTTCGTTGAGGTATATCTCCAACCTACAAAATTCAATAATAGTACTATAGCATATGGTAGTATTAAGTAGAATTAATTTTAGGGTTTTAGGTACATGATTGGGGGATTTCGTAGTTGCTCACGGGCAGTATAGCTAGTATGATATAAGTAATTGTTGCTAAAGGATTGAAATCTATTTTTGGTGTTCAGACTTACCGGCTAGTGATTCGTTCGTGTGTCATGAAGTTGTTGGGAGCAATCATGTTGATTCTTCGTAACTGTGAGTGGTTTTCAATCATTGTGGCATAATTTTATTACTCTATAATTGCTATTTTTAATTATTTTGATATATTACTTATTCATTTGAAAATTGGGGAAACATGTTTTACGGTTCGTGAATTATCTGAAAGCTGCTTTTATGAAGTTGATCTGAGTCTGATTCTGAACTGACATGAGAAAATAATTTATATTGCTTTGATTTTGGAAATTATGTGAAACCGAGATTATGAACTTGGAAAGTTGATTTTGAGACTTTTGATGAGACTGAAAACTGTTTTGGGGATCCTTGATAGAACCCCGTAGCCGTTAACGGAGGTAACGGCCTAGGTGCACCTAGCTAGTTTGATTCCGGGAGGAGAGGGCTATCCGTTAGATGGAGCCGCCAGTGCACGGAAAGGGCTATCAACGAGATGAAGCTTCCCCCGATGTGATTGATGAGATATGACATGATTCCGGGTGGAGAGGGCTATCCGTTAGATGTAGTCGCCTCTTGGGTAAGATAATCCTTAAGAGGAAAGGGCTATCAACGAGATGTAGCTTCCCCCGATGACACGATGTGACTTGAGAAAGGAAAGGGCTATCCGCTAAATGGAGCCACCCCTATCAGAGAGGTCATCCCTTAGGAGGAGAGGGCTATCAGCGAGATGGAGCCGCCTCATGGTTCTACATGTGTGACCCTATTAATTATATTTCTGGTTTTATGTTTTTCATATCTAGACATGATTTTAACTGTATTTATTTGAAGTGGTTATTAATGAACTTTATGATTTTTTTGTCAAGTTCATTGTTGAAATTATTTAAACTGGTATTATTGATGATATAAACTGTTTATACTGAGTTGAGAGAGAAAAACTCGTGCCTATTCTGTTTCCCCTTCCTGTTCATGGTGGTTGTTGACTGCTCACTAAGTCTTTGTGACTTACCCCATTCCTTATTTCCCTCCACAGATTTTCAGGCAACTGAGTAGCAGACCATTGTCAGATTCAGATCATTCGACTTATTTCCTTTGACAGGTTGTCATATTGATGACTTTTATTTAATCCTGGTTATCTGCAGCTATAGGGAGTCCTAGGTGGATTTAGATTTGAGATTTAGATTTATTATTTTATTTTAAGAGTCGACACTGGAGTACTCGAGTTAATTTGATATTTTACTTGAAATACGGGTTATGGAAGAGCTTATTGGCATATGTTGTTATTTTTGTAACTATTGAAAATCAAAAGAGATTTTGCTGAAATTTTATAAATTATGTCTACATGGTTATTTTGAATAAATTGCTTGGAAAATGATTCTATGAGTATGAGACTTGCCAGGCTAAGGTGGTAGTCTGTGCGCCGGTCACGATTTAGGATTTTGGGTCGTGACAGTTATTTTCTTAGGAAGTTTTTTATTTAAAAATACACAAATGTTCACTGCAAAGAATTTTTCAAGAGAATTCTATTTTATTTAGATTTTTAATCATTACCAATGCCCCAAATCTTAGACTGAGATCACTGGCATATCAAAGTTAAATGAACAAAGTAAAAAAGAAAGGAAACATGTACACGACTAAAAAATCATGAATCAGTTTTCGTTTGAAATAGGATGAATAGAAATGATAATATAAAATTTTGGTGCAAAAAAAGTGTGAAATTGGGCAAGTGGCATTTACTCGATGAAGAGCAGACTAATTGCCTACTGATAATCCCAGTTCAAGTTCAAGAAATTCATCTGTCATTAACCATAATGCTTTAGATGTGGGAAAACTTGGGCCAAATTTGCATGTGTTTCATTTTACATCATTCTCCCAGGAGACATTTCAAGTTTTCTTAGAGCAGCAGGCAGCATATTCCGCACCATATCCTCCGGCCTGGAACAGTTATTAGTTTCTAATGTTAGTGGGGTGAGATGGAGAATCCCATTGCACTCAAAATGTTCCCAAACTTTTTAACTCAAAATTTTTCAACTCTAGCACAAAAGTTTGATGACAATGTATGCGAGAGATGCAAATAATCAGTTTAGCAAAACAAACATCCCTTCCATGAAGATATGTGCCAGTAAAACTATTATGTTAGAAAGCAAGTTTACGAACTCATATGATTGTACTGATATCTGTAATACATGGGAAAAACACTAACTTAACTTCCTTATCATCCTTTTAAGTTGTATATATATCTTCTATATTGAGATTTTTTTTTTCTGTACTATTTTTTTACTGGCATAAAAATACAAGAATGCTTAGTAGAAAAAAGAATTGCTAACTATTCACAATTTGAAAAAAACATCAATTCACCTGTAAATCTTGGACTGTGATCTATGTGATTATGAAAGAAGTTAAATAAATGCGTTGGTAGAAGATAATTCTTTTCCAATTGAAACAGTAATGGAAAAAGTTGGTGAAGAAAATGAATGAAATTAGGCAAGTGGCGTTTACTTGAGATTGAGTAATTAGTAATTAGCTCAAGGAATACATCTTCGGTCTTCCATTAACCTTAATGCCTCGGATGTGGGAAACTTTGGGCCAAATTTCCGGGTGCTTCATTTGGCAATGTTCTTTCAACAGAGGACACTCAGTGATTTGAAGTTTTATTAGAGAGGCAGGCAGCCTTTCTCCCATCACATTCTCCAGCTTCGGACAGCGGTCAATTGTTAATTGTTGCAGGGAGGTGAGGTGGACAAGCCCCTTGCACTCCAACGTCTCCATACTTGTTAATTTAACTAACTCCAGGGAAGTAAGGGATGGAGGCAGCAACACCAAACCCTCCTCCGGGAAGGACTTGACACCGTCACATGGACCTTTAATGGTAAGACGGGTGAGCATGTCCACCGAAGCTAGGGAAGGACTCCTCATTAATTTCTCACAATTACCAATCTCAAGTGATCTCAAGCTAGGCGGCATACTAGGAAATGACTCAATTTCTTGGCAATTGTCTATCTTGAGAGATTCTAACTTTGGGAGAAGAGTGCTCATGTGACAAGGTAATGACTTTAACTTGTCGCAATTCGAGACGGAGAATTCAATCATACCGGGAGCAGACAATCCTTCTCTTGGGAATGATACAAATTTGGGGCAGCCATCTATGACGAAATCTGTGAGAGCAACTTCTTGCACTGAAAGACTTTCCAGATTTTCAAGGTTTCTGATCGTGAGAGAATGGAGATTTGGAAAGCTCTCCAATGGAAGGGATGTGAGAGAATCACAGCAACTATTTATAAACAAAGACTCAAGTAACTCGTGCTGCTGCTTTGGAAATTCTAGCTTCCTGAAATTAAAAATAATCAACTTCTTCAATGATGGAGGTAAACAATCTCCCGGGAATGATCTTGCAGATGAACAGCTCCATATCTCTAAACATTGAAGAGAAGTTGGTTGGGGGATGGTAATGGCCTCAAACATAGACTCCACCACCTCGCTTCCTTCGATTCGTAGATCTTCCACCGAAAGAGGTATCTCTCGCAATGATGCTTTATTGCTTTCCTCTATGATTAAACAACGCAAGACAGGAGCCCTTGGAAGAGAAGAAACAAGCTGCTCACAACTGCTAATATCAAGTGATTCCAAAGCTGGAAGGTTATATGGCAAATCTCCCCTTAATCTGGGACAATAGCTTATTGAGAGCTTCTTTAGTTGAGGAAAAGCATTTGATTCGAATGGACGCCACACCTCCCAACTCGGCATGTCTTCAAATGTCAGAGATTGTAGGGAGGGAAAAGATGTCCCTGAAAAGGATTCATCGCTCTTCAAAAATTCAACACCAACAGTCTCCAACCCGTTCAATTGGCAAATATATAGTGTCTTGAGAGAGGGCAGTTGTCCAAGTGAAGGAAGCATGCAGCAGTTCTTACAATCAGATAGACATATTGAAGTCATGTTGTGGTAGGAAGAACGTCCAACCCATTTTGTAAATTTTGTGCCCATGTAACCAGATATTGATATATGCTTCAGGTCTTGGTGTGGTTCTAACTTGTCAAGAATGTCCATTTCAGCTAGGGAGTCTGTAAAATGGCTCTTAAGAGACCAATACAAGCGTAACCTATCAAGGTTTTTCTTATCTGTTAACTTTGCCTCCAACGCTTCATTACCATTGGCAACATTCTGCAAATTGCAAATGTTAAGTGATCCATGTAAATTTGAAAGCTTTCCCAGTTCTTTGATCTTCTGCCCTTCGTGCTTGCCCACAATAAACTTACTTAAATGCTGCAAATTTTTTAATCCACTCATTCCTTTGGGCATCTCTTTTATTTGAGTTCCCCAAATATCAAGATGACGCAAATTTACAAGATTGTACATGCCATCAGGTAACATAGTCAGCAATGAACACCCGCCCAATTTCAAAGTTTGTAGATTGTATAAGTTACACAATGACTCCGGTAATGTCTTTATTAATGTGTAAGAGAGGTCCAAATATCTCAAATGAATCAATTCACCTATTGAATTTGGTAATGGTTCCACAAATCTTCCAAATGACAGGACTCTTAAGTACTTCAAACGGGACATAATGATGCATGCTGCCTTTTCACTGTTGAATGGAGATTCTTTAATATGAATTGGTAAGAGTGTCCTTAAAAATTTAACTCTACCAAAAAAATCAGAATTTTCATAGACTTCATCACTTAACCCACTTAATGACAAATGACGAGTCTTCACACAAATCTTAATTTCTTTCCCAAGTTCTTCGGATCTAAAGTAGAATTCTCCACCGAGTAGGATCGCTAAATCATGGACAAGATCATGCATCACAAAATAACGCTTTGAAGTGCCAAGACGTTGAAAAAATGATCTTGAAACCAAATCATCAAAATACTCACAACCGACTTCTTCTAAAGTCTTTCCACTTTTTGAAGGCTGTAAAAGATCTTCTGCCATCCACAACAAGATTAATTCATCTTTTTCAAACATATAATCCTTAGGATACAACGCACAATAAACAAAGCAACGTTTCAAACACGGAGGTAGATAATGATAACTAATTCTCAGTGCCGGAATAATCTTGCTCTCATTTTCAGAAAGTTCCCAAATGTTACAACTTAATATATTATTCCAGTCTTTGATATCATGCTTGCCTCGCAATAAGCCTCCGAGTGATTGTGCTGCTAAAGGTGATCCATCACACTTTCTAACAATTTTTCTGCCAATTTTTTCAAGAGTTGTGTTCCCATTAGATGCTGATGAAAAACATGCATGGTTCGCAAAGACTAACCAACAATCTTCATCCAACAATTGTTTTAGATGATAACTTTGGAAAGTTTGGATTAGAGAAGCAACTTTTTCAATGCGGGTCGTCACGAGAATTTTGCTTCCCTTAGTTCCGAATTGAAGAGGTTTTATAAGAGAATTCCATTCAACATAATCCTCCATCCAAACATCATCCAAAACTATTAAGAATTTCCTCCCCACCAACTTTTCCTTCAATTCAAGATGGAGTAAATTTAGATCGTTCAAACCACAATTACTTTTGGTAATTGCCTCTATGATAGTCTTAGTAACCTTGAGAATATCACACTTATCAGAAACACAAACCCATGCTCGTAAATCAAATTCCTGCTTTAATTTTTCATCATTATAGACGAGTTGGGCTAAAGTTGTTTTTCCCACCCCACCCATACCAACAATAGGTATTACACCTACTTTACCATCACTCATATTACCATCTAACAATAATTTGAGGATGACCTTTTTGTCTTGATCCCTGCCATAGATATTAAACCCATCATCAAGAGAGGTAGATGGGAGTCTCCATGAATAGTTCTCCCTAGCAACCTCTTTAAGACCAAGAGTATCTTTGAGTTTGAAAATAGATTCCAGTCTTCCAACTATGTCTTCCAACTTATTAACCATGTCCCTGTCTTGAAAATTGAAGTAGCGAGAGAAGAAGTTGCTTACCTCCTCCTTTCGAGTTGCAGCTTTAGTAGAAACATGATCCAGAAAGTCATCAGCAACATAGACAGCATCTTTGAGGTCATCGAGCCACTTCTTCACTGCAGGGTCCTTGATCTGTTTCTGCTCAGCATCGTTCATCACTGCTTCAACAGCATAAAAAGTGTTCTTCAGCCGTTGGAGCAAATTATCGTCAAACTTCTTCCCTCGGATGAAGTTGGCAAACTCAGGAGAAGCCAGCCTGTCCATAACAACTCCAATAAAAGCAGAGAGAAAAGCTTCACCCCCAACTGCCGCCATGATCTCAACACAGGAAGAGTAGGAATAAGATATATGAGAAGAGAGAAACTTAGTAAGAAAGGTAAGGAATTGCAAGTTGTGTGTATACTGTATATATGTATATCTTGAGGCTCGACTCGTTTGTCGATCGTTTCTAAGCACAATTGGAGGATGCTTTCTTTTTGTGCCATTTTTATATGTGAGTGATTCCTCGGAATGCTCACTTTATTTGGAGGATGCTGAAGATTTGCACAATTTTTATTAGAGATAATTGTGCTATAGCATGTGTTCAGACGGCACATGTCTCGTTTTTTTTTGTATGCCGGCACATGTCTCGTAGATAAAGCAGCAGATTTTTTAATCAATTGTTAAAAATAAGCCAAATTAATTGTACGTATTCTCCATGCTTAAGACTTAAACTTAACAGTTGAATCAGTTGAGCTGGCTGGATGTAAATACCAACTAACATCACAAGCACAAAAGATGTAAGTGCCTCTTCTTGCATAACCAATTCATGTCATGACAAGTCTCTTGCTATTTAATCAATTGTTAACCTGTTTTGCTTATTGATCCTAATAACCAAAAAGAAAAAGGGAAATTATGGGATACCCTGGATTTTTTTTGGGTGCGGTACCCGTATTAAGTAATCCAATAGATTATTATCATGTTATTCAAGCTAAATACTATATCCTTAGATTTTACTTTACTTGTCAATTAAGTTTATCTTATGAAATTTATTTTTTAATGAAAAATAGGCTAGTGGTGGAAATGAATAATGGTGATAGAGATGCGCGTAAAATGACCATGGTTGATGGATGAACAAAGCTCAGAAAACACAACTCGCAAAATTCACGTCCCTAAGAATTGAACATTGCATTACTACGATAGAAAAAAAGTAAAATTTTAGCCAGTACATGAGTTTTCATTATTGAACCAACTCATTTTGGGTACCGTACCTTAACCTGACTTAGGGTATCACATCAAGCACCTAATTAAAATTATTATAATATAATAGCATTAATGTGTTTGTGAAGCATTAAGATTGTTTTTAAATCTTTAATGATGTGTCTACCATTTGAGGGCAAAACTAATCAATTTGAGTCTTTGAGAAACTGTGGTTGTTTCTTCCAACATATGATTTTTTCAATATTTGAACTTATGTCATCATTCTAAGGGAGTCTATCTTGTTTACTACTAGACCAGCACATTATTGGTTGTGAACCACTAACATGCAACACTATCTTAAAATAAAAATGATGTCAAAACAATAAAACTAAGTGCAGATGTAAACAACCTACATATAACAAGAGGGAAAAGGCTTCTAGAGTTCTCCTCTTGCAAGTTGCAACTCAACGTAAAAAAACAAATTATATGCCAACTAACAGATCAGCTTATGTCGAATATGAATGCCATGTAAGATCAGTGCTCTTTCATTGTGCAATTTTTTATTAAAATTTTCAGTCAAGTAATTGTTGGCACGAGAGTTTTACATGAGATTCTGCTGTATTTGGTTTGCCAAAACAAGCTCATAAATATTAGGCTTAATTGCATATTTTCTCCCTCATCTTTCATTATTGTGCAATTTGCCTCTCTCATGTTTAAAACGAGTGATTTTAGTCCCTCAAATTTTAATTTATGAAAATTGAATCCCTCTATCAATTTGCCGTCCAATTTCAGACGGAATTCGCTGATGTGTCATTTACTAATGACGTGGTTCTGACAGATTGACAACTTGGATGTCATTTAGATGCCACTTGGATACCCCTTCACTAAATAAATAAAACAAAAAATTAATAACATCAGTAAATAAATAAAACAAAAATAAAATTCTTTAATTCAAAATATAACCCCAAACACTCATGATCTTCATCTTCATCATAATCATCTCCATAAACAAATGATAAGCAAATCAGGCACGATTGAAAACAGAACAAAAAGTTGTGGATCTAAACGAGCGATGTGCATTGTGCAATTCATCATAGCAGAATGCATTCATCTTAGATAAAAAACAACAAAAGAATACAATCATTTGCTTTAAACCGAAGAAATCACAATAAACTAAATGCAATTCCTGTAGAAACGAAATAAAAAATAAAATTGAATAATCCAATCTAAGATTGCAATTAAGAGAACGAAAATGGCATCAGATAATAAGCGGAGTTGTTGTGTACACATGAAATTCGGTGTAGCATAAAAGTTACTTTTTTATTTGCCAAATTAGAGTGAAGATGGAAAAGGTGAAATCCAAAAGGAACAATGCCAGTTTGCCAGGAGAAACCCAAACGAAACCCACACTCCCTCATCCCCTTTCTCTTCCTTTCAATAGATCTTCCATGCAATTCTCACAGCCAAAAGACCACCGCTCAACAACTCCATCACCCTCCCCATGAACTTCTCTGCAACGAGAGTGTTAGCAATTGGGGCACTCGAACCCAGGTACCCTAAAGCCTCAAGAACAACCTCGAGACTGTGAATTAGTGGGCCTGATTCATGGCGGAGGAGCAGAAGTCAATGGGTATCGATTTCGGTTGGTGAAGATCCAGCAGTGGTAAAGTTTGGGGTTTAGTTTGAAGATGGAACCTTCTACTTTTTCTCTCTGACCCATAAATCCCAATTATCTCCCTCTTTTCCTTTCTAATTATAGGTTCTTTACTATGGATGCTAGTGGCGAATATGATGGTCTGGGTGAGGATTGGGCTAGGTGGTGGTTGAAAGTTGGGATTTTGAGATCCGGGTTGAATGAATCTCTTGGTTGTAAGAAGAAGAAAGTGTAACAGAGGAGGAAGAGCTGAAGATGAACGATGGGGAGAGGAGATAAGATGGAGATGAACGACGAATGATGAGGAGAGGAGTTGACATGAACCTAGATTCAATTAGAGATTAGTCATTTAGTTTCTTAAATTATTTGTTTTATTTATTTAATATTTTATTTTATTTATTTAGTGAAGTGACATCTAAATGACATCCATGTAGTCAATTTGTCAACGACACGTAAGCGAATTTCGTATGAAATTGGACCGCAAATTGACGGAGGGAGTCAATTTTCACAAATTAAAACTTGAGGGACTAAAATCGCTCGTTTTAAACATGAGGGAGACAAATTGCACAATGGTGAAAAATGAGGGAGTAAATGTGCAATTAAGCCTTTAAAGTATGTTCATGGAGCACAAAAATTGCAAATTTCTTCGCTTAAGTTGAATAAACTAACCACAACCCCTAATTCACATCGATAAAACTAAGAGTTAAACCCTTAAAACCCATTCATACTGATATGAGAACTGGATTTCAGGTTCTGTTTTGTCTAAAACAATGTCATATGTAATTAGTCAACCAAATAGGTTTAACAAATGAGAAACATGGAGATTCTTAATAAAAATTATCAGAATATAAAATTAGATTTATCTACCAAACAAATTAATAAAAGAAATAACACGTGTCAGCATAGATTCAAGTACTAAGTCTATTGTGTCCTTTTCAAATTAATGTATAGAGTTTCAATGGATCCTTAGTTTCCTTAGTTTCTTTTTAAAATAAACTCCATTATGTAAACTTTCTATACACATTCAGCTTAGACATGACATCCAAAAATAAAGACAATTAAAAATCACAAACAGCTTTGAGATTTGAGGAGACTGCAATTTTTGAACCAAATCATCAAAATAAATGTTTACAGCCCGTTACTAAGCAATAATTCTCTCCATTTAGCATGAATAGTTCTCACTGCTTGACCCACTTCAATATCATTGTCCATTAAAATTGTCACTACATGCTAATGCAGGTAACTAAGAGCATCTCCAATGGAGTCCTTTGAAAATATAGGATTAGAGATTTTATGAATCAATCGTGTCAACTTTACAATCTCCCCCGGTTCTATCCAAAAACATAGAGATGAGGTATGGTACCTATAGTGAAAGGATCGTGATGTGAGAATCTAGAGAGAGTAAGAGCGTAACCGCTTAGAGAGAGAAAGTAACTGAATTTCAATCTTGTTATTTCTCAAATGAGCTAAGAGTCCCTTACAATTGGTAATCGTCCCATATTTATAGATTTGGGGGTTGGGCTTGGCGCCCCTAACTTCTCTTAATGGGCCAGGTTGGCCTCCCGGGAGAAGGCTCAATTTCCTGGCTTGCACGTCGCCCTGGGCTGGCGTGTCTGGGCGAGGGACCCTAGGGTCTCGCCCAGTCCACCCCTTATTGATAATGAAAACTTCTAATATGAATGGGCTAACAAATGTAAGACCAAGATTTGGTCATGTAGTACAACTCTATGTTTTGGTGATTATATGTTAACTATTGTGTATGAACAATTCTGGTCCTCTAACATTGTTTTCTGAGTGTTTTAATGGCAGACACTGACTCTGGTCAATACTCACAATTATCAGAAGCATTTAGCCCAAAGAGTAACCAACGCAACGCTTTTGCACTCACTATGTTCTGATTGAATAGTAGTATATGCTTCAAAAGTTCTGAAGATGATAAGCTCTGATGTGGATTCAGATCACTTAAAGTTCTGAAGACCAGAAGCTCTGAAGTTCCAGAGGCTCTAAAGGTCCAGAAGTTCTGAAGGTCCAGAAGCTAAGAAGTGAAGACTCTGAAGTCCAAGAGTAAGCTGGCTCTGAAGACCAAGTATTTCAAACTCTGATGTCCAGAAGCAGAAGTATCTAGTCAACTTTACAATCTCCCCCAATTGATAAAAAAAACTTCTAATATGAATGGGCTAACAAATTTCTTAAAGAGAGAAAACAAAACTTAATGAGAGTTCCCCCTAAGTTAGACAATCTATAATCTATCTAGCTATAATCTATCTATCTATCTATCTATCTATCTATCTATCTATCTATCTATCTATCTATCTATCTATCTATCTATCTATCTATTTATCTATCTATAATCTATATAAAAGCAAAGTTTCTGCAGTTTTGAGGGCAAATAAGTCGTTCAACAATTAATTCCAAAAACTATGAAAGATGGGCATGGTTATTTTAGTAAAAATGCAATTTATTTGACTTGGATTGAATCTCAGCCGTTAGATTAAAATAAAACAAGCATTTGGGTTTTTAATTATATCAGTTTCACTCTTCCATTCCATTCCCATCTGAAACGCTCCTTTCTGACGTTCTTCTTATCTTCCTTTTCTCCTTCTCTGCGTCGTTTCTCTCTAGGGTTTCGAAATTGACAGAGAGGACGAGACAATGATGGTGTGAGACCAATTTGAGAGAGAGGCACATGCGTTTCTATGTTGGAGCCACTCTAACGTTTGTTCTTCCTTGCCGTCTCCAACGTCGTTTCTCAGTTCTGCTTCTGAGCTATCGAATTTGAGGAACTTTGTGGTAAGCTACAAAACCTTTGCCATCCCTCTTCCCCAATTGATGCTGATCTGATCCTTCTTCACGTGGTTATAGTAAGATTACACCACACTGCTTTGTTTTGGCCAGTGAAGGAAGTGTCTTTTCGGAAAAGAGAGAAAGACATGTATGTGATGAGGGACTGCTCACGGTTAACATGTGTATTGAGGTATGTAGTGTGTAAAATAAGAGCCTAAAAAACCATGATGTTATGATTAATAGGAACCCAGTTGGATATTATTATGTCTAGAGTTTGTGTTGTTCCTTTTTCTCCCTCTTTTCATTGTTGGTCGGGATTTAACGTGACTTCATATTAACATTGATTTAGATGGTTCATCATCAGTTTTCTTTTGTTGCAGTAGCCTATTCAATTTGTGTTGGGAGGGGCAGCTATACATATACGTGGTCCTCATCTTTGAGACAACAACTCCAGGAATCAATTTGAGATGGTAATCTTGCACTTAAATTTGATATTATGGCATAAACTCCATGGGTTCTGTGTTTTAATTTTTTTGTGCTATTGTTCTTAAACTTCCTTCTTTTGTGTTGTTTGTCTCTAATTGTCAATCTCTAATATGGAGAAGAATTTATACACTCTATTGAAATATGGCTTATCTTCTAATAACAATTCCCTTTGCATATGAACACTTTCACCGATCAACTTCTCAAAAGGCATTTCTTCTACAGGTTCGTTTTCAGGCAGAATCTTCACAGTCCCTTTCTTTGACACCGGCAGTTAGAACTAAGAACCAAACGATTTTCGCCATTTTTTGCCTGTTCAGTTCGCCAATATCATTTCATCACCACTTATTTTTCATTTTACAATTCAGGTTATGTTTTTCCCAATCTCCTCTACCATTTCTTCGTTTCTTTCTCAGAATTAATTAAGCATTTTGCCATTTATGAAATCTCTGTCTTTACACTTGGTTAGAGTTTGAATGAATGATGAGCTCCGTTTTTCCACCAGTTTCCAGACCTGGTGAGTAAATCCTGCCTTCTGTTTTGCGGTTTTACAAATTTTTACATTTGTAAGTTTTCTTTCTCTGTTCTATATATTGGTATATTTTTTGGGTTGATTGTCATTTTGATTTTGGATTTTTTAGATGACATTTTATTAAAAGATGACTTTGATACTAATATAGACATGGTTTTTGTACCACAAAAAAAAACTAGACATGGTTTTTTTGGTCTAGAATGCACTCTTTGCGCTTTTGATTGTCCTTTTGTAATAAATGAGAGGTTTAATGCTATAGAAACTGTTTTAGGGAAAATGGTAATATATTGAAACTGACAATTAATATTGACATGCCTATTTAAATTTATTTTGGTATAGTAACTCAAAAATTAATGGGATTGTTTTAAAACTCTTTAGTGGTTAATTATTACGAAATTATGACGTCTACTCTTCACGTGTCAATTTGTGTCAATTTAAGAATAGTAATGTAATATGTAATATGCCGAGGTGATTTAGCTTTTCTTCCTTCTCTATGTGGCACTTTATGCATGGAGCACATTGCTCAAAGTGACTAATTTTAAGGCTACATACTTATTTTTATGTAATAGTTTTGTTGTTAGATTATGACTAGAAGCATAGATGTGTCAAACAAGAATGATATATGCACCTGTTATGTGCAAGCCTTTGAAGGAGCCCTTGAAGGTCTGATATAAACCTGATGCTTTTTATATTATGTAGTTTGCTTTCCATTTGCCTCTTTAATTATGTTGGTTGACAAGCACATGTCTTGCAGGACGCTAGCGGAGCTTTCTAAATTGGCCTATACCTTGATGAGGTGATTTGCCTTTTTTTCCTTCTCTATTTGGCACTTTACTGCTCACATTTACTCGAAGTGACTAATTTTAAGGCTACATATTGATTTTGCTCGCCTTTTCCCTCTTTGATCCCTTGCTTTTTCACTACTCCGTTCTTACACAATGTGTTGTTTTGTCGACTGTGTTCTTCTAGGAATTCATATCTCCTACATGTTAATTAGTTCTATTATTTCAACACACTTAAAAAGCCTTATTTAGTGTATTTAGCTATACTATATAATTAAATGTAGTCTTAAAAAGATTCCTATAGGTTTCCTGGAGCAAATTACGAACAAAAGACCTCTTATGGTAGCAACAACGATGTCACTACCCAATTATTGTCCTGAAAGCTCATGTGGCCAGTGTAAATTCGAGGCTCATAAATACATATATCTTAAAGAATTACGAAAATCAGCTTTGTTTCTCTTCTTCCGTTAAAAATAGTCCTGATATTTAATCATTTTTCGGCTGCTGTTTTGGGTACTATTAAATCACTTAAACGGGAGTTACTGTTAGTAATAAAGTCACTTTTAATTAGAAAATAAAGGTTTGGCAGTTACAGAATCGAATGGTCATGAGTTACTATGCATTAAGGAGCATTAAGTGTGTTTAAGGGTCATCATTATTTGTTAGCTAACCACTGAGCATTAGCTTTATGTCTATTTAGTAATTGAGGTGTTATGTATTAGTTATGAATTACTCTTTAATAAATTGAGTATCATGTCATGTAGCATGTCCAAATCTACCTTCTCATTTGTTAGCTAACCATTGAGCAATGCTTTATAACTATTTAGTAATTGAGGTGTTATGTATTGGTCATGAATTACTCTTTAATAGAGTATCATGTTATGTAGCATGTCCAAATCTACCTTCTCATGTAGCATGTGCAAATTGAGGAAGTGATAAAGTTTCTTTTTGGATTAAATGATGATTCATAAGGGAACATGAAGAACTTCACTTTTGTCTATGTGGTTGTCGGGCTAATGTTCCACTTTATTTAGCACCAGTTAGTTTGGATAGGCTGCTAAAAATGTTGATAGAAGAACGAGACTTGAAACACTTCTCACCCCAGGTTGGAAGTAGAAGAAAGTGTTTATTGTTTTGATAACTAAAATCTGTTATGTGAGCTATTCACCAAAAGAAACAAAAGAACTATGCCATGTAATCTGCATCCTCTTACAATATGGCCATTAGACCCCTTTATATAGACTAAACAAATATGTTACTGAGGATAAGTCTTATTACAACTTTTTAAATAAAAACTTGACCCAATTTTTTTATAATTTGATTGTGAAAGTGCCTCATTTGATGAACAGTTTTGGTTTTCAAGCTGAAGAAGTCCAACAGGTTCTAATATTATAATATGATAAGATGGTAGTTGGCGGTTTTGTGTTGATTATCGGGCTTTAAACAAGATCACCGTGCCAGACAAATTTCCAATTCCAGTCATTGATGAATTGTTGGATGAAATAGGAGGGGCACGGATCTTTTCAAAGCTGGATTTGCGTTCCAGTTATCACCAAATCAGAATGAAGGAAGGTGACATTGAAAAACTGCATTCAGAACTCATGAAGGTCATTACGAATTTCTGGTACTTCCTTTTGGTCTCACTAATGCACCCTCTTCTTTTCAATCTTTAATGAATGAAGTTTTGAGGCCCCTTCTCCGCAAGTTTGTATTAGTTTTCTTCGATGATATTTTGATCTATAGCCTCTCCATGGAAGATCATATCCAACATTTGCACACTGTTTTATCTCTATTACAACAACATGATTTGAAAGTCAATGGGAAGAAATGCACTTTTGGCCAAGAGACTTTGGAGTATTTGGGTCACATCATTTCTGCAGGTGGAGTTTCTGCTGATCCAAAGAAATTAGAGGCTATGTGGTTGTGGCCTACTCCCAAGGACATCAAAAGTTTAAGGGGTTTTCTTGGACTAACAGGTTATTACCGCCGTTTTGTACAGAATTATGGGAAGATTGCGAAACCTTTGACTAATTTATTGAAGAAAGATGCTTTTCAATGGAGTTCTGATGCTCATGCTGCTTTTGAACAATTAAAGAATGCCATGACTACTCTTCCTATGCTGGCTGTTCCTGATTTTACCAAGCCTTTTGTTTTAGAGACTGACGCTTCAGGTACAGGTTTGGGTGCTGTTTTATTGCAGGAAGGTCGCCCTTTGGCTTTTTGGAGTACAACTTTATCTGATCGGAATCAAAGGAAATCAGTCTATGATCGCGAACTGATGGCGGTTGTCAAAGCTGTCCAGAAATGGCGCCATTACTTGTTGGGTCATCATTTTATAATCCGAACTGATCAGAAAAGTTTGAAGTTTTTGGCAGATCAACGCATGTTAGGTGAAGAACAATTCAAGTGGGTTTCTAAGTTGGCTGGGTTTGACTTTGATATTCAGTACAAACCGGGTAAAGACAATTCTGCTGCTGATGCCTTATCCCGGCGGAGTTCTTATTGCGCCATTTCTATCTTACAAATTCATGATTTTGAAGAATGGGTGGAAGAAGTCAATAAAGATGACAAGTTGCAGAAAATTATTCAAGACTTGATTCTGGACCCTACTTCTCATTCCGGTTATGTCTTGCGTGATCAGAAACTATTCTTTAAAGGTAGATTGGTTTTATCCAAGACTTCCTCCCGTATACCAGTCATCTTGAAAGAGTTTCATTCTTCATTGATGGGAGGGCATTCCGGAATCTTCAGAACATACAAAAGGGTAGCTAACTTGGTTTATTGGGACGGCATGAAATCTGACATCAAGAACTATGTGGCTGCTTGCGATGTTTGCCAAAGGAACAAAAGTAATTTAACTCCGGCAGGCTTATTGCAACCTTTACCCGTTCCTACTCAAGTTTGGACAGATATTTCCATGGATTTTGTCACTGGTTTACCTAAATCCATGGGGAAAGACACCATTCTGGTAGTAGTTGATCGTCTTACAAAATATGCACATTTCTTGGCCTTGGGTCATCCCTATACAGCTACTGAGGTTGCTGCTGTATTCCTTCAAGAAATTGTCAGGCTACATGGTTTTCCTTCCTCCATTGTATCTGATCGAGATCCCCTTTTCTTGAGCAATTTTTGGAAGGCACTTTTCCGAGCAGCAGGTACTCAATTGAAATTTAGTTCTGCTTATCATCCCCAAACTGATGGCCAAACCGAAGTTGTCAACCGGTGCTTGGAGGTGTACTTGCGCTGTCTTACCGGTTCCAAACCCAAAAAATGGGTTTCTTGTCTTCCATGGGCTGAATTCTGGTTTAATACTAATTATAATGCTTCCAGCAAAATGTCACCTTTTCAAGCCTTGTATGGGCAGGATCCTCCTCTTCTTTTCAAAGGTTCGACCATTCCTTCCAAGTTAGATGAGGTTAATAAACTTTCTAAGGACCGGGACGAATTGTTGGCAGATTTGCGGGACAACTTGCTTAAGTCTCAGGATATCATGCGTACATATGCCAACAAACATAGAAGACAAGTGGAATTTGAAGCTGGCGATTGGGTCTTCTTGAAGTTGCAGCCTTATAGAAGGCGATCTTTGGCTCAACGAGTTAATCAGAAACTCAGTCCACGATTCTATGGGCCATTCCAAGTGTTAACCAAAGTTGGAGCTGTAGCTTATAAATTAGACCTTCCTTCCCATAGCAGAATTCATCCGGTGTTCCATGTCTCTCTTCTTAAGAAAGCCATTGGTGATTCGTTTCAATCTCAGCCCTTGCCTCCAATGCTATCTGAAGATCACGAGTTGCAAGTTTATCCCGAATCGGTTCTCAATGTTCGTGAAGATTCTCCTGGTAATGTTGAGGTTCTGATTTCCTGGCAGAATCTTCCTTCTTGTGAGAATAGTTGGGAATCGGTGGCCCGCATTCATGAAGCCTTTCCAGACTTTCACCTTGAGGACAAGGTGAATCTTCAAGGGGGGGGGGTATTGATAAGATTAAACCTCCTTTGATCCAAGTTTATCGCCGGAAAAAGAAGAATTTCAGGTCTGGAACCACCATGGGGGGTGGCGCAGCCTCTACTGTGGCCATGGAGACTGCTGAGCAGCCAAAACAGCAAGGAGAGAGGGGAAATACGAATTTGACAGATGGATAGGGGCAGTTACCAGTCTGTAGTTATTAGGAGTTAGCAGTTATTATGTGTGTATGTCAGTTTGAATTCAAAATAGAAACTGCACTATGCAGTTGTATAAATAATAGATGTAGCCTATTAGATGGTTGTCCAGTAAATTATAAGTGTGTGGTAGTATGGAGAGAACATGCTCTCGAACTCTTGCTGTATTGTATTATTTCCAGTAGAGATTCTTCATCTCTGCAGTATCAATAATAATTATCCATTATTCTATTCCCCTATCTTATCATAATATTAGAAGTAAGGTTGTTGATTCTATTAAAATGTAACTCTTTTCAAGCTGTGACTACTGTTTTTCCTTGGTAACCTAAAGTTACTAATTGGCCTTTAGATGGCGTAGCTATGGATGATGTACTTTGTGAAAGCTCGAGACATGCTAATGGCCATGCTAATAGTGATCCTGGAATGACTTATCAGTCTATTGGATTATCTGGAAATATAAATAGCAATTCAAATCTGGCTCCTATTGATGATAACTTGGAATTGCATCAACGGTTATCATTTTGGTGTTATTTTTGCTGCTTATTCAATTTTTGTTGTCATCTTTCTATTAAGAGTTATACTGAATCATGTGCAAATTTGGATTGCCTTTGGAATGAGCATCTACAAGCTTCCCAAATGAATCTATAGGATACTCCTCCATTTTTCAAGGAACTACGAACTCGAGTACTGCTATGTGTTCACCTGTTCTTCCAGCTCCAAGGTCATATTCTGAATTATTTAATATTAACAAATTTATTTTTTTGGTCTCCCTTGAATTTTAATCGTTATTTAGACGCAGTCTGAGGTAGCAGATCAGAGAGACTTGCGGGTCATGCGATTTTAATACAAAACATGCTTTGTACTAAAAGTTGTTTGATACTTGGATATTATATATTAGTAATTTTGACTTTTTTTAAAAAAATTTGGCCATTTTCAAGTCTCATGTTGATAATTACATATTCTTTTAACTCTATTATATGTGGAGGGTGAGTTATTAAATGACTAAGGCATCCAGGAATGAAAAAAATTACTTTGGCAATGACATGATATTCATCATTATATTAATCATGATTCTTGATCCTATTTTTTTCATGATGTTGTGGTTGAGTGTAAGGTGGAAAAAGAGAGGATTAGTGTGAGGGGGATTAAAGCTTGCGTCATTTGTGATTAACTTAAAATTTCCATCAATTGACCCTGAAACCTTTGCCATGAAAAGAAAATGTTTCACATTTTTCTAAGGTAACGGTAGAAAATGAGCATAGCGCCAAGTGATGTTGAGTGATTATGATAATTAGGTATATTTGGTTTCTCTAAAAATAAGTTCTAAATCATTAATAAGAAAAGTTGGAGTTAGTAATTTACGTATGTGTGAATTAATTGAAGTTTATATTTAGTTCTATAATTATTAATTATCTTTAGACCTCATGGTTATCAGTTGTTGGATACAACAAATAATCTCTCTATCTTTGGTGTCATTGAGATAAAAAAGATGTTACCTTCGGGAAATGTTTGTGAGGTTAAAGTAATTATTTAATAAATAAATATGGTAAGTATTTTAATAAAACGGTGATATAGAAAATATCTTAAGAAGAAAAATTAAATTTAAAAGGAATGTATTATATTAAAAATGCTTATTTGTGACAAACAAATGAGGAAAAACATAATTCCCAATTTTAATCTCGACTGGCAATGGGAAAAAATATATATGATAATATACTCAATGACTTTTATAAGCTTATATATGTTACTTTAAGTCTTCAACTTCTAAATAAACTATTAATTTTTTATATTAAAAAAATTAAATAATGCAAACATTTAGACAAACAAATAAACTAAAATAAGAAGAGCTAGGGGACATATGAGTTGGGGTGGAGAGGTCCAAAGATCAATCCCTGGCGGGTGCAAATTATATTTTCGATGTACAAAAAAAACTCAAATAAATATAATTATTGTACTTCTAAAAAATCAAACACATTCATCAGCAAAAAAAAAAATTCAAGTTTATGTTTTTTTATATCTAAAATTAATTTTATTCTTTTTATTTTAAACTTTCTTTTAATAAGTATAAAAAATAACATTTTAAAAAATTAGAGGCTATCAACAAAAAATAATCCTGTTGCAAGGGTCAATAATGATGAAAACCACAAATAAATTAATAATTTTGCTTCTACAAGACAAAAACAAACACATTCATCGCCAAAAGACTTTAGAACAATGTTCCATTTATAACATTTCAAAAAAAAATGTACCATTTATAAAAACAAACACATTTATCACAAAATAAAACTTAAAAATTTATGATATAATAAACATTTATTTTTTTAATACCAATAATATTTTTTAAAAAATAACACACAAATCTTAAAAATACACATAATAAACAAAAATGAATATCCCCCGTGCATCGCACGGGTAAAAAATACTAGTTTATGCATAAAGTAAAAAAAAATTGAGTTCAATACTTTTCTTTCTATAACTTTTGCTTTTTCCTCTTCTCCTTTTTCTAAAATCTATTCATTTTATCCCCCTTTGTCATTGTCAAAAAGAACTGTACAATTGTGGTAATAGAGCCATAGGAAAAGAAGCATTTTAAGCATGAGTTGAAACAATTATTGACAAGATAAACACGTAATAAAGATAGAAAAGTGTCAGGAACATAGAAAAGTTTAAAGGATTGTAGTTCTCTCCGCTCTAACAGGATCATAAGCACGCTTTCAATCGTTGAAAAGCGTTGATCCACGTTGATGCAACATTGTTGATGCCAGAAATGGAGGATCCTTCTTCTAGCAAAGCCTGCTTATCCTTAATTATGTGAGACTTCTTCTAATAGTGCATATAAATTAAATTCTTAAATTAGTTAAAAATATTAATATGAATTTTATTTAATTTAATATAGAAACTTAAATATGTGACACATCATATAAGAAAGAGATTCAACTTTTTGAAGTTTACGTGGCATCATATCTTCGATAGTTTAAGAAGTTACATTTTCAATAACTTTATTTTTATATTTACTAGTTGAATTGCCCGTGCAATGCACGGGTGATTTTTATTATATCTAAAATTTGTTTAACACTATATTTTTTAACTTTTTACAATTTTTAATTGCATAAATGTATAAATATTTGTTAGATTTTTTTGTGTGTTAAAATGCTCTCACAATTTTGACTCAATTGTAGTAGAGATCAAAAGTTTATTTAAAAGTGTGACTCTTAATGATTGAACTATTGACCTATACGTTCAAACAACCACCTTATTAGAAAAATATATTTAAAATTATTTTTTATGTAATATTTCCTATAAAAACTAAGATGCTAATGTTAATTAAAAAAATCTTTTGGATGAAAATTGTACATAAGATATTAACATTTAAAATCATGATAATAAGGGTTAATTTATAACAATAACTAATAGAATAACAAAACTTACAAAGTTAAGGATACAATATGAAACACTATATAAAGTTATAAAGCCTTCTAAATAATGTTATCATATATTCCTCATTTTATAAAGTCTGCTTTGACATATTCTAAGAAATCAATAAAGATCTACTTGCTACTGGATTCATTAAGAATAACATAGTAGCATGCTGCATTTTATAGTAAAGCCTAAATATGAAGGATGAAAATGATAAGATCCTCTGCTTAGCCCAGCCGATTGATTTTGATGATTTCACTGAAACATATAGGAAGTTGGTTAAAGTCTAAACTGTGGAACATCAAATTTCCCCCTATCGTACGTCTAATTCCATGCCTTCACTATCTGAGAAATTTTTGAACCCGGTAATTAGGAAAATTTATTTCTTAGTTCCCTGAAAAATAAAAAGCAATAGATAAAAGTAGACATACAGATGTTAACTTTAACCTTATAATTACTCACATTTCATAAAGTGCAACATAAATAAGAGAAAAATAGGCAAATTATATATATTGGTAGAGAAACAAACAGTAGGTCTTCAATTGTTAGACAATCTTGAATTAGAGGAAGAAATCACTACCATATGATATGACATCAAAGCATCAAAGATAGAAAAACATTTTTTCTCACTGTGAAAAGAATATACATTTCTATGAAAATCTCTTTCAAAGAGCTTCAACAATAACAACATAGCAGAATGTGCACACTTTTAAACAGACAAATCAAAAACCTAAGAAATCACCCCTACATGATGTGATTAACGCAAGTTGAGCTGGGTTCTTCCCCTCTTTATACCTAGATCAATTTCATCTTCATTTAGCCTAACAGGTTCCAACATCAATACTTTTAATCGCTACCAAATCTCAATCCTTAAACATGAAAAAGGGTTCTGTTGCAGTGACTTAATTCGAGACACATATTTGTACCATGCCCTTAACTTAATCCTTGTGATTTGTGAAAAGGTCTCTTTATTTCCCTTCTACAAACAACCTTCAGCCAAAAACATTATTTTAACAACTCTACTCCATAATTTATTCAAGGAATCAGAGCGCCTCTGACTAATTAGGATCAACTTCATATTGAACTACCACGACATATTCCTTAAGCTGAATCTGAGCAAATTCATTATTAACCAAGTAAACTACATTTCAACTATCTAGCTCAATTGCTTCTGTATATAGACAATCTGCTTAGGCATTTTTTGGACCTGAAAAATGGGGGGGAAAGTGCAATAGTGTACTTGATCATTTTGCTTTGTATTGTTTATAGAGCGATATAGATTATACCCATATAAGACTAAATAGACTTTATAAATTGCATCAACAAAAAAAATAAATGAATTTGACCATTCTTTCAAACTTAACCAAAACAAAAAAAGAGTACGAACTTTTGTCATTATCAATTAGCTCCTAAAAAAGCTACATATGGTACATATCTTGAATTATTTTAAATTTAACATGACAAAGATGGCACCTGAATAATGTGCATTGACTTTTTAAATCAAACATAATCAAAATTGCAACATAATGTGTTAAAGAAGTAGCAAAGTAAGCATAAAACGTTTCTGATATTTCCTCAACAATGGTGTGCAAAAGTGCTACTAATCATATTGAGTGAGTCAGCTTTGTTGAAAAATAGCTAGGAAGAGAAAAAAAAAGAATATAAGAGTTTAGGAAATTCACTTACTTAATTCTCCCGAAATTGATGGCCACAGTGGGTGCATGTGTAGAAAGTAGTTTTCCCTTCATCTATTGATCTCATCTGAAATTAGAAAGATTCAACTACATATGTTAAAGTACTCATGGAGCTACAAATAAAATTGGCAAATCTATAACATAAAGTCCTCATTGTACCTCTAGTCACTTTTAATATGAAGCCTCTGAATCGATACATGTTTATTCACCCATAAGGATGCCTAAACAATAAAAACAATTCAGGCCAACCAAACAACAAACAAAGAAACACACATATATATTAATCCAAATTAAAAGAAAACACCAATTTATATGTCACTCGTGAACGAAATAACATAACAATGAAGAAAGAAAATACCAGCATTGTAGTGGCAACCTCCAGAAACACATGGTATTCCTGCCCCACAAAGTAAGTCCCAACCTGAACCAACTCATAAAATACAATTACAAAGAAATCAGATAGATTTGAGTATTTTACAAAAGCAAGAGAGAATGAAAAGGTTCAGAACAGGGGAAACACCAATTTCAATGAAATTAATGTCAAAAGGTGAGGACTTGGATCTCTAATGGCAACAGTTAGATAAGAAGGGAACCTAAAGGCAAGGGCACTTAGTTAAACTTGGCGGTGAAGGGTTCTTTATGATGCGGCTAATGTTGTCCATAGGGAGGTACCTCGGATGTTGGAGCGAGAGTTGTGGTTGGTGCTCTCATGGCTACCGCCGCCTGGAACTAACTGAGAAAGGAAGAAATGAAAAACAATGGTGAAATTGAAGAAACAACAAAACCCTACTCCTTAAAGAACTTACCTTGAATGAGGGAAACTCTGTCGCAGTCATCTCGATGTCTAAGTTATGATTGAAGCTCTCCCATGATGGTGGGGGAAGCCTTGAGGTCGTGGTGGTCGCTTCTATTGATTCACCTGAGTTGGTCGGGATATCACCCATAACGTGAAATTTAGGCCAAAGGGAAGGTTATAAAAGCCAACACGCACAGTGATCAAAAGGAAAAGGAGAAGGTGAAGATGGGAAGTCGAAAAGTGAGAGAACAAAAGTTAAATGTAAGGAAAGCGAGAAGGTCAAGTTGGGGGAAGCCGAAAGGTGAGAGAATTCCAGTAACTAATCAAACGCACGGTCAAGATTCAAATAAACGTACGGTGAAGATTATATCTCTAACTAATTTTACTCATATTTACTGAATTATCCATGAAAAAAAATTGATTCATGTACAATTGGTTTTAAAATGATCGATTTGCCCTCAAAGCTGCAAAAACTCTTCCTTTATATAGATTATAGATTATAGATAGATAAATAGATAGATAGATAGATAGATAGATATAGATTATAGATAGATAGATAGATTATAGATTATAGATATAGATTATAGATTATAGATAGATAGATAGATAGATAGATAGATAGATTATAGATTATAGATTATAGATAGATAGATAGATAACAAAACTGAAAATTAAAATTTTAATTACATTAGATCATATTCCCTCTGTTCCTAATTGCGTTTAATAAGAAGGCACCAAATGTGTCTAATTAGTGCATTGGTTTTTAAAAAATGCATCTTATCAGTGTTTCATGATTATTTTCATGCCTCACATCAGCCTCTCATATCATTACTAATTTCGTCTTGTGGTTCTTGCAAGTTGCATCTATTGGAGCATAGCATATGAAATTTACCAAACCTTTCACAAAAGAATTAAAGAAAGGAATTTTTTTTAAAGGTGTATATTAGAAAATTAAAGTTTTTACTATTCACTAAAATATTTAGCAAATTAAAAAGAGGTTACCTCAAAGGTAAAGTAAACATACAAATTCAAAACATACCAAACAAACAATCAGATAAGAAAAAACATATAAATCAAAGTAAAATCTAAGAAGTATGAAATATGAAAAAGTACCCAAGACATCAAAAAATGAATTACTATAATTCAATTATAGCTATTCTGCCAAAATATTAAAAAATATGTTGCACTTTCCTTGGGCTTATGAACATATGAAACACAAAGCCAACAAAATGTCAAAAAATTTCAAAGAGAAAGCAAAAGTACTCATAATAGTGAAACGGGAAGATGAAAATTTATATGTGAAATGTAAAGCTAAAATATAAAAAGAGCACATAATCAATTTCCTGCAAACAAACGCACCTCTCCATCCATCTCACAAATACATTCTTTTCCAACCCCGCCTCTCAATGTATATAACCTTTTCATTGAGCAACAATGACCAAATATCCTTCAAACTCTCCTGCAATCAATTTGTAAAAGGGATTTAGAAATCATTAGTCTAATAAAAAAAGAGGTAAAGAAGAGATTAGAACAATTGATCAACTTACTCTTACAATATATCTCACCATGAGAAGATAGAGATGAAATTGAGTGAGCCTTTGAAACCGACAACATAGAAGAGGTTCAAGAAACAAAACTTGATAAATAAACATATTTTTAAAGATAAAAAGAGAGTAAATATAAATATACATGATTGAAAAAATATATTTATTTGATATGAAAATATTCATTTTTTCATTATACGCACTTGAAAACCAATATAATATTAATCACACAATAAAGAAAAAGAAATCAAATGTATTTTAGAAAGAAAAAAAATAATGTTGTAAAAAAAATCTAATATTTCATCTTTAATCTGAATAATTATGAATATTTTTATTAAAAATTTCGAAAATTAAAAAATTAAAAAAATAGTGATCATGAAAATTGAAAAAATATATTTATTTGATATACAAATATTCATTTGCTCATTATACGCACTTGAAAACCAATATAATATTAATCACACAATAAAGAAAAAGAAATCAGATTTAATAGTTGATAGTTGACTCAATATATGTTTTTTTATATATGCTTTTCTTTTTTCACGGATTTGTTTTTCTTAAAACAAATATGTATTTCAAAGTCAAGAAAAACAAAATTATGTATTTAAAAACAAAATTTGTATATTTTTTTGGGTTCGTATATAATTTTGTAGATTTAATATTTTTTTCTTTAATATTTGTTTTAATATGTACAAATATTTTCAGATTTAATATTTGTTATGTATTCAAAGTTAAGAAAAAATATTTGTTTTTTCAATGCAGATTTAATATATTGAATGGATTTGTAAAAAAAATCTTTATTTATTTTTTTAATGCAGATTTAATATTGAAAAATCTTTATTTTGTTTATGCAGGTTTAATATTGAAAAACATGCAGATTATTTGTTTTTAACAAAATCTTTATTTTGTTTATGCAGATTTAATATTGAAAAATAAAATTTGTATATTTTTTATTGGGATGATATGAGGGTGACACTTGGCAAAACCTTCTAGAAAAAAACCTTCCTTTAGTATATTATATAGATTATTAGTCTTGTTAAAACATCTATTAACAATTATTTTATGAATATATATAAATAAGAAAAAATTATTGAAATCTATAATTTTATTTATAAAATACTCATAAATTTTCTTATATAATTTGATATTATTCAAATCTCTCCAAATAATTTATTGCATAAGGTAGAATAATTTTGTGTAAGTTGATCTACATGATTGATGATTATATAATGCAATATTATAGGACTTCGTGGTAAAACTTGCATATCCTTGATTTTCTTGATTGGTTGTTACGGTAAATCCTTCAGTGGATGGTCAATAATTTGGTTGTAATTTTAACTAATCTATCTAAAAACTAATTCTTCTCTATCAAGTTAATTAATATATTAATATATAAATCAAACTTTAAACTGTGGTGCTTGTATCAATAGCAAGAAATGACACCCACATTAATCTCAACGTAGTGTCATGGGTCACAAACAAAGCCCACCATATTTTGAAAAAAAAAAGCCCATTCTTCCCATATAAATTTCTCATATGCATTTTCTTATCCCTCACAAACACATG
This sequence comes from Lotus japonicus, assembly GCF_012489685.1. Lineage (NCBI taxonomy): Eukaryota > Viridiplantae > Streptophyta > Magnoliopsida > Fabales > Fabaceae > Lotus > Lotus japonicus. The sequence continues at coordinate 11,421,672 of NC_080045.1, forward strand.
AATAGGGTTTCCTGTTGAGCTCTCCCGGAGCGCCGCCAGTCAACAAATTCCTTCCACTCTCCATCCAATCCCTCATAAAGCCGGGATGCTAGGGATTACTTTGTTTAAGTACGTATCTTATCTTGTATCTTGATCAACTAATTTTACTTGTTCATCATATATATTTGTTCGACTTATCTTGTTATTTTATCATTTGTTTAATTTATCTGTTTTTGGTTAGGATCTTTTGATCTCTTACTCAAGCTTATTGTGCTATCTCATTTCCGTAGATCTATAAGTCTGGGAATGATGGCTTAAGTTTCTTCGGTGACCATGTGTTGGGGTTTGCTTTATTTTAGAAGAAGTATTTCAACCATTGTGATTTCTTTGATTAAGGTAAGTCGTCCATTCTCCCCAATTTTCTTTAAATATCTACATATCGTTTTGTCGAAGTTGGTTGTGTTTGCTGATTTTGTGTTATTTTATGAGTTTTAATTGAATTTTCTACAAACTTACTTTTTATTCACTCAAAATGTATGATTTATTTCGCCATTAATTTCATTGCCAACACATGTGCACACACTCACATGTTTAAATAACTTGTTTGACTACTAACGTTGTGCAGTGATTTGAGAATCCTTATTTGACTACCGTGAATATTTAGTCTTGATCGGAGAAAATCATAACACCCAAATTTATCTCGGTTGATCTTGGTTTGGTTTTTTTCCTAAGTTGAAATTTTTTGCTTTTACTTTACAACTATAGGGGAAAATAGTGGAGAAGAAAATAAAAATTTCTTTAATTTATGGGTTTATTAATGATGTAATAAAGGGTTTTTTTTATGTATTAAACTAAGAATTTAATTTTAATTTTAGTTTATTTATTATACTCGTCAAATAGAGATTGAGTTTGACTAATTTCACTTCAATTCAACATTTCCACCTTTTGCAACTGCAAGTGACGATGCCCACAGATTCTAAAAATTCATGGAAATGGAGAATTTTAATGTTATGTTAAATTTTCAATAAACTATACTTAATTATAGATGCCCTTGTGTAAGAATTGTTCAGTTGAATATGATGTCAATGATGTTAGCGTCACTGTCTTTTATTTATTTTTTGATTAATGATGGTTTGCGCATATGATAACAGCTTGATTATATAAAGGAGAATGATGATGAAAGGTTTCTCTTAAGCCCAAAGTCAGCAGAAGAAATGAGAAAAGAAGTTGAGACTGTGAACGTCCTTACACCTGGAGTCATGTCAGGGCAATCAAGAAGCTTATCTGCATGTTCAAGGTCTTTTAATAATGATATAGTAGTAGAGGCTAATGGAGAATCACAATCTGGAACAGTTCTTCTCCTACAATTTGGCCCATGAGCTTATATACCTTCTAAAGATGAATTAATGACGACATTTTCCGAGTTTGGTTCACTAAAGGCATCTGAATTTTTGGTTTTTGGAGGCACTGGTATTGCTCAAATTATTTTGGCACGGCTCTTGTTGATGACAAGCTTTATCATCTTCCTGCAGCCTGTCCATCAGTGGAGCGACTTGTAACCCCTACACAGCCAGCTAGGCTCGTGTCCAAGCCCTTGCTCCCTATTTCCGTGTCCATGCCCATACCTGTGCTTCTGAGCAACTCATCACATATTCATCATTTGGGCAAAAAACTTTCACTCCTTTAATTGCCCTTGTGTTTTTGTTGCCCACGTAAACTTGTGTTGCATCTGCACGGTCCGGATCATTAAAATTAAATTCTGAGCCACAAAAACACAGGGACATATGATCTGAACCGTGCATATGCAACACAGGTTTACGTGGGCCACAAATACACAAGGGCAATTAAAGGAGTGAACGTTTTTTTCCCAAATGATGAATATGTGATGAGTGGCTCAGAAACAGGCATGGGCATGGACACTGAAACATGGAGCAATGGCTTGGACACGGGCCTAGCTGGCTGTGTAGGGGTTACAAGTCGCTCCACTGATGGATAGGCTGCAGGAAGATGATAAAGCTTGTAATCAACAAGAGTCGTGCCAAAATAATTTGAGCAATACCAGTGCCTCCAAACAACAGAGATTCAGATGCCTTTAGTGGACCGAACTAGGAAAATGTCGTCATTAATTCATCTTTAGATGAAATATAAGCTCCTGGGCCAAATTGTAGGAGAAGAACTGTTCCAGATTGTGATTCTCCATTAGCCTCTACTACTATATCATTATTAAAAGACCTTGAACATGCAGATAAGCTTCTTGATTGCCCTGACCTGACTCCAGGTGCCAGGACGTTCACAGTCTCAACTTCTTTTCTCATTTCTTCTGCTGACTTTGGGCTTAAGAGAAACCTTTCATCATCATTCTCCTTTATATAATCAAGTTGTTATCATATGCACGCACCATCATTAATCAAAAAATAAATAAAAGACAGTGACGCTAACATCATTGACATCATATTCAACTGAACAATTCTTACATAAGGGCATCTATAATTAAGTATAGTTTATTGAAAACTTAACATAACATTAAAATTCTCTATTTCCATGAATTTTCAGAATCTGCGTGCGTCGTCTAGTTGCAAAGGTGAAATGTTGAATTGAAGTGAATTGAGTCAAACTTAAAAGATGCTAACTTTGTTGCTATTGTAGTTTTTCCGTTTTCAAAACGACATGGGTACAATTAACTTGAGCACAATGAAGAAGCAGGATAATTTTGGGCATGTCATGTGACTTGTGAAAGTGGTTGGTTAAGCCATATATCACTGTGTATTTTATTTATGAGTCGAATCCCCTTTTCTCAAATGTTAAATTTAATGTTTCAATTTACCATTTAGAAGTTACAAAAATATTAGTGAGTTCACATTATTACCAACACTACACTTGCATCTGTCACTGCTTACATATGATGTTTTTGTTTACTACTTGTTAAACTTGAGCTATACTCTCGTGTTAAGTTATATATGGCGTGCCAATTCTATTGCAAAATTGCTTGTTGCAAATGGTTGCTTACTACCGTGGCTCTAGGCTTGTTGCAATCCTTCTGTTTGTGCCCTACAATCCCACACTTGTAACAAAGTGCTTTTAGCTTCTCATAACGCAACAAAACCCAAGACTTAGGAAGATTCTTGCGTGGAGCCCATAACCCAGTGAGGAGGGGGCGAGAAATGTCAACAACTTTGGTTTTGAAGAAGGATCTCAACAACCTACCGTCCACCTTCGAATTTTCCCCTTCCAAAACTCCTCTCAGCAAAGCCGCTACTTTAGCAACATTGGAAGTAGTCATGAGCTCCAAGGGTAACCCATGTAATTGGAACCAAAATGTGACTTTGTTGAAATCAATTTCGTAGACCGAGATTTGGGGAGCCCAAACCTGGGTACTCATGAGATGACTCATAACGCTCCAAGGCACCGAATTTTGGATTCGTTCCGCCTCCTTTTCCTCCTGGAAGGTAAACATGTAAGTGTTTGTGCCCGTGTCTGTGATATGCAATGTAACACCCCGATTTCGGTGGCGTCACTTTAGTAACCAAAAGTAAACTTAATGCGGAAAAACGTGAAATATTTTTTTTTTGATAATAACTAAGACAAGACTGAACTAAATAAAACCCAACAATAACAATAATCAGAACTAATATACAATATATAAACAGCCCCCGCTGTAGTATTAACCTCGTCACGAGTAAACCTCCAGTGACGGAAAGAAAAGTGTAACGCCCGAAGGCAAAAGGTACAATCCACAAGAAAGGTCAAGTGTCCGCAACACCATCCCTCAAAACTGAGAATAAGCTGGCCCATCGGCCTGAAGCAAGACCTCCTAAGTCCAACCAACTCTCTGTGATTCCCGTAAAGAAACCACACAAAAAGCTATAGGTGGGAAACTACCCTGTCCCGAATGAAACAAATAATGTTCAGAGCTAAGACTCTACTCCTACACTAATCCCATCTCGAGGAGCTCACACTAACACTCAATCCTACATGCTAGCATGATCGTCGTCCGAATTCGAAATCCAGAACGACCTAGTCTACATACACCATCCGTCCTTTGCTCGCTATCGCGATGCGCTCCTGTTCCAGCATCCCAACTCTAGTTTCCCCCGAAGGGTGAACCATCATGAATCAGCCCGCCAAAGACATCTGACAAAGGGCGTTTGTTCGCCAAAGCACACACAGAAGACGCGAGGGTCAACTCCAAAGAATTATGTAAATAATAGCACCAATAAATATAAATAAGATAATAGCCACTTAGGCTTATAACTAGGGATAACATCCTAGGGTTGCATATTCCATATCGAACGTAAATGACAACAATAACAAATAGCATGTTCCAAATAGGATTGACAAATAACAATCACACTCGACAACTAAATTAGTATGTATGTTGCATGATATGCAATGCAGGTTAACCCAGTCAACCAATATGCATTCCGGAACGGATGGACATCATCAGATCAGCCCTTCACCAGCCACGGTGGTGCCATTTCGGCCCGTGATGCCTCTTACTCCAACATCATCATGTAGTCAGATCAGCATAAAACCCGAAGGCCTGCCATTTCGGTCTGCTACTAAGAGTCACCTAGCAGCGCTCTTACGCGGAAATCCTGGTCTTATAACCAATTTTGGAATCCGCCGTGGTCCGGTATCTCGCATTGTTTAAACCACTTAATGAGTGCATGCAATGCAGTGATTAGCCAAACAACGTCTCCGACCTCACTCGACACGTCGCCACGTGTTCTAGCTAAATTAATGTCTCTAAAAGCTTACCCTAAGGTAAAGTCGATTCTGCGACAAAATACAATAATCATTAAACGAGTGCAACCACTCACGATGACTCTTCGGGTCATCAATACTCTCACGAAGTCTCACGCTTCAGTGAAGTTTCATGCTCTCACAAGGTCTCACGCCTCAGTGGAGTTCCATGCTTTCCACAAGGTCTCACGCCTCAGTGGAGTATCACGCATTCACAAGGTCTCACGCCTCAGTGAAGCTTCTCGGCTCATCCCTTGGATGGCTAACAAACTGCTCAACGAGCGAAGGAGTACCAACATACTCAGAACTTACCAAACTCCTCAATACTTGGATCCGACGACACTCCTCGTTTTCCCAAAACTATGATTTGACTTCCAATGCCTTCCTTCGAGGTTGTTATCATTACTTAAAGATTTTGAGGTTATTTAAGGTCTTATGAATTTTCTTTGTAAAATAGATTCCATTTTGTCTTATCGCAAGTCTTATACATTTGTAGGATCTCCCAATCCCAAGTCGCTTCCAGAGGATGTCTCGATCCACTAAACAAAATTAAGGCCCGAACCTCGTTCGTCCTATCAAACTTTCTCAAAACTCTCAAAATAAAATCGGCATGACCTGCCCGCTATTCTCACCATTCAGAATCTCAGATTCCAGTACAGAGCATATTTAAATCATCACAATCAACAACATGTCATATATCAATAAATCGCATCATAAACACTTAGCACTTAGCATATAAAGCATGCACCACACATCCTAGATTACCCACATAGCACATAGCATGTAAGACAATCTCAAAAACATTCAGTAGATGAATCATCTACATTGTCAGCCGAAGCCTCAGAAAACATTTTCCAATCACACACAATTCCAGTGCATAAACCGTAAACAATGTCGAAACATCGACTCTAAGCATTAACTAGAGATTCAGTGAGAAGCCCTCACCTGAAGGTTCTCCAGTATGATCGTCAAGCGCTTCCTCGCACTCAAAGTGTTGTTCCTCAGAGAAATCCTCAAAAGCACCTTTACAACAAAATCACAGAATACTATAAGAATCTATCGAAAACTAAGCTATCGATACTTACTAAGGTTACTCGAAGTAATCTATACTCTAAGGTACGATAATCTAGCGCGAAAGGACAAGTTTTCGGAAAAGGAAATTTTCCTCCTCCCCCCTATAGGGCTCGGCCACTTTGGTTAATTGTGGGGTTCGATTTTTCTTCGATCAAACTTGGTTCCTATGTTTTCATTAGCCGTAACTAAGGGTATTCTGAACTCGGAAAAATTATCGGATCAAAAACTGTCGCAGGGGTATTTTGGTCATGATTTTTAACTTAGGATTTTCAAAACTGAAATCCCAAAAATAAAATTTTGCAGGGACGTCACCAACGACGTTTATGACAACTAATCCTACTAGCACTAAGCTAAGGCGATAGTTTTCAGCCAAAAGGTTGAAGCTTTACACCAAAAACTCCAAAAATGGGTATTTTAGGTTCAAATTGATTCCGGCGGAATTCCGGCGACATAACGGAAAATCTAACCCGGCAGAAGTGATCTTGGGCACATATAGAAGAGGTTTAGAATCAGAAATGAAAGATTCAGGATAGTTTTGCAAAAATCCATAAACTATCCGCTCAGAAAACTCTACAGAAAAGCTATGGAAAAAGCGATCGGAGGTAAGGATTAGCGACTATACCTCGAAGCCTTGAAGTAGCAACTGATTGATCGACGATCAAGCAAGGATTGAACAAAATCTCTTCTCCTCCTCTCCTTAGCAAACTCGCGGCCTCCTTGGGAAGAAATGGGTAAGATATTTGTTTTTTCTCATTTTTTTGCTATATATAGAAGGTGGAAATTCGCGGGAAAATGAAAGTTTCGCGAATCTGATTTTTCCGGCGTCATTCTCCGTGAATTAATAGATATGTTTTGGCAAAGAATTCCAAAACTATAAAGAGGTCTCTTTGTATTTTTGGCAACTAAAGCATAGTCGGTATAAAACTATTTTACCCGATAAGTTGCTTTTTGCATCGAATGTCAGAATGGAAAACTTCCTTCGGAAGAAAGATTGAAATCATCAAGAGAAATGGGTGTACGCGTGTAGAATATTCATTTGAAGCTCTGAATAGAAAAAGTCTTCATTGTCGAGAAATTCTAGGGTTTTGAAATACCAGGGATTCGGTTTCGGCAAACTTCCGATGATTGGAATCGGACGTTCGTAGATCCTAGAGTTTCGCCTCGAAATGATGGTGATATATGGAAAAAGAGAAGTTCTAACATTTCTCTGAAGATTTTTGGAATTAACTGCCAGCGTGCCTAAAAGTGAAAATTAGCTATATACTAGGGTTTCTGACCTAGGTTTAAGCGTGTAACGATCGTGCTATAACTTTTATCGATCATAATGCAATCCTTGAACTTTTCCTGAACTTTCTCCTTCATAAATATATTTCATTTAATAAACTTTCGTTCAGGTTTCCCTTCACATTACATCAACCCTAATCGTGAATAAGAAGTTTATTCACTTAGCATAAACTTAAAAACTCGGGCCTTACATGCAAGTTCGGAGGATTACCCAGAGATTCATCAAGACACTCTTGATCGCACCCTTGTTTAGCGCCTTGTTTGCCAATACCTTGCCCATAATCGTTCTCCGAGCTAGATCCAGGCTCTTAGAGTCCTCAACTTGTAGATCTAGTAGAGTACCTTCAAGATCCTCAAGATGCACTTCTTGTTCCGCGTTCCCAAACATGTTTTCCTCATCTCCAGCCTTCACCTCCGGTGGAGACCTCTCTCTCGCACTATGGCTATGTCGGTCCATATGGAGCGCACCTAGCCTGTGCTCCGAGCTAACAAAGACGCTAGAAGTAGTGTTACGCTCAATCAATACCCGGTATGGAATGAAAGCACTCCATCTAATTCTGGAGAAAAACACTCTTTCTAGAGATCATGCCTGGAAACCCTAGCAGAGCTCTAAAAGAGAAATTTGTCCAACAAAAATTGTCTCATACATTTCATAGACTTGAAAATGATGTCTTTTGGAGTGAAATTCTTTTGCAACTAATGTAAGATTTATGTGGGCCTCTTAAGGTATTTGGGTCAACCCACAAACCTTCTCAAACATACACAAATGTCTGAATAAAAAATATTAGGCTAAAATACACTAATCTCCCTTGACATTGGCAAGAAAATTTCAATTTTATTCAAAAACATGAAGAAAAAAAAATATAAACTTCATATAATCCAACGTCTCCAAATGAACAAAACATTTCATATTCCATGTAATCCAACATAAACAAGGTAAAACTAAATTTGTAAATGTAAATTATGCAATTTGCACTTTGGACTTAATGGTAATAAAAGAAAATGTTACCTAATAATATTGATTTAGTTTGAATTCATAGAATATTCAATCGCTAAATTTGATATCCAAACCGGTGATGATCGAATTTAGTAAAAAAAATTCAAACATAACCAATTATCCACTACAATCCACCCTAATATATTTGATTTGGTTCAGTTGGATCCAATTCGTGGATCGGTACCCACTGTCACCCATATTGTATAGTCAAATGTTTAACAAGAGCTAGATTTGGAATTTCCTAATTTATTCCATTCGCACTGATAATGTTTCCTTAATTGTAATGGAAATTTTATTTTTAGTAAACGAATACTTAAATATTTTCAATTTCGTTAAGAATGTTTGATTTCATATGATCATAGTTTGACTCTTGTTAGAAGAAAAGGGTTCTCTGCTGAAACAAACACAACAAGCGCCGCGCAGGGGGAAGTCCTCCGATTTGTTTTGCATTTGGCCAAGAAAACCCAATCTCATGTGCGTGACACCAACTCCTTACTAAGTCTTTGAAACTATAATGTGAAGTCTAATATATAAACTATTAGAAGACTTGTCAAATTGGTAATGAAGGAATTTCTCGCAATTTCTCGAAAACACGATGCATCTTTTTTTCCGTATCCCAGCACATAAAAACTCCAAGGTTAAGTATGCTCACATTGCAATAATATTGGGGTGGGCGACCTCTTGAGAAATTTTCCCGGGAAGCACGCCAGTGAGAACAAAGCGTGTTGAAAAGACCCGTGTTGTTATCGTGAGGCCAGTTGTCAAGTCGGGATGTTACATTGAGTTTCATGGACGATAGGATGTATGGGTGATGATTCCTCTTTTTTCTTTTTACCGATTCTTCGAACGAAAAGAAGTATAGACGTTGGTTTTCACTAAAAAGGCAAAACAGAGGATCTCATAGAGAAATTTGTGCACTTTAAGATAAGACAGTTAAGAACGTTTTTGTTATTCAAAACTCCTGAAAATATAGGATTAGAGATTTTATGAATCAATCGTGTCAACTTTACAATCTCCCCCTATTGATAATGAAAACTTCTAATATGAATGAGCTAACAAATTTCTTAAAGAGAGAAAACAAAACTTAGTGAGAGCTCCCCCTAAGTTAGACAATTTATGCATAAAGTAAAAAAAAAATTGAGTTCAATACTTTTCTTTCTATAACTTTTGCTTTTTCCTCTTCTCCTTTTACTAAAATCTATTCCTTTTATCCCCCTTTGTCATTGTCAAAAAGAACTGTACAATGGTGGTGATAGAGCCATAGGAAAAGAAACATTTTAAGCATGAGTTGAAACAATTATTCACAAGATAAACACGTAATAAAGATAGAAAAGTGTCAGGAACATAGAAAAGTTTAAAGGATTATAGTTCTCTCCGCTCTAACAGGATCATAAGCACGCTTTCAATCGTTGAAAAGCGTTGATCCACGTTGATGCAACATTGTTGATGCCAGAAATGGAGGATCCTTCTTCTAGCAAAGCCTACTTATCCTTGATTATGTGAGACTTCTTCTAATAGTGCATATAAATTAAATTCTTAAATTAGTTAAAAATATTAATATGAATTTTATTTAATTTAATGTAGAAACTTAAATATGTGACACATCATATAAGAAAGAGATTCAACTTTTTGAAGTTTACGTTGCATCATATCTTTGATAGTTTAAGAAGTTACATTTTCAATAACTTTATTTTTATATTTATTATTAGTCTTCTTAAAACATCTATTAACAATTATTTTATGAATATATATAAATAAGAAAAAATTATTGAAATCTATAATTTTATTTATAAAATACTCATAAATTTTCTTATATAATTTGATATTATTCAAATCTCTCCAAATAATTTATTGCATAAGGTAGAATAATTTTGTGTAAGTTGATCTTCTTGGTTGATGATTATATAATGCAATATTATAGGACTTCGTGGTAAAACTTGCATATCCTTGATTTTCTTGATTGGTTGTTACGGTAAATCCTTAAGTGGATGGTCAATAATTTGGTTCTAATTTTAACTAATCTATCTAAAAGCTAATTCTTCCCTATCAAGTTAATTAATATATTAATATATAAATCAAACTTTAAACTGTGGTGCTTGTATCAAGAGCAAGAAATGACACCCACATTAATCTCAACGTAGTGGCATGGGTCACAAACAAAGCCCACCATATTTTGAAAAAAAAAAGCCCATTCTTCCCATATAAATTTCTCATATGCATTTTCGTATCTCTCACAAACACATGAATAGGGTTTCCTGTTGAGCTCTTCCGGAGCGCCGCCAGTCAAGAAATTCATTCCACTCTCCATCCAATCCCTCATAAAGTCGGGATGCTAGGGATTACTTTGTTTAAGTACGTATCTTATCTTGTATCTTGATCAACTATTTTTACTTGTTCATCATATATATTTGTTCGACTTATCTTGTTATTTTATCATTTGTTTAATTTATCTGTTTTGGGTTAGGCTCTTTTGATCTCTTACTCAAGCTTGTTGTGCTATCTCATTTCCGTAGATCTATAAGTCTGGGAATGATGGCTTAAGTTTCTTCGGTGACCATGTGTTGGGGTTTGCTATATTTTAGAAGAAGTATTTCAACCATTGTGATTTCTTTGATTAAGGTAAGTCGTCCATTCTCCCCAATTTTCTTTAAATATCTACATATCGTTTTGTCGAAGTTGGTTGTGTTTGCTGATTTTGTGTTATTTTATGAGTTTTAATTGAATTTTCTACAAACTAACTTTTTATTCACTCAAAATGTATGATTTATTTCGCCATTAATTTCATTGCCAACATATGTGCACACACTCACATGTTTAAATAACTTGTTTGACTACTAACGTTGTGCAGTGATTTGAGAATCCTTATTTGACTACCGTGAATATTTAGTCTTGATCGGAGAAAATCAAAACACCCAAATTTATCTCGGTTGATCTTGGTTTGGTTTTTTTTCCTAAGTTGAAATTTTTTGCTTTTACTTTACAACTATAGGGGAAAATAGTGGAGAAGAAAATAAAAATTTCTTTAATTTATGGGTTTATTAATGATGTAATAAGGGATTTTATTTTTTATGTATTAAACTAAGAATTTAATTTTAATTTTAGTTTATTTATTATACTCATCAAATAGAGATTGAGTTTGACTAATTTCACTTCAATTCAACATTTCCACCTTTTGCAATTGCAAGTGACGACGCACACAAACTCTAAAAATTCATGGAAATGGAGAATTTTAATGTTATGTTAAATTTTCAATAAACTATACTTAATTATAGTTGCCCTTGTGTAAGAATTGTTCAGTTGAATATGATGTCAATGATGTTAGCGTCACTGTCTTTTATTTATTTTTTGATTAATGATGGTGTGCGCATATGATAACAGCTTGATTATATAAAGGAGAATGATGATGAAAGGTTTCTCTTAAGCCCAAAGTCAGCAGAAGAAATGAGAAAAGAAGTTGAGACTGTGAACGTCCTTACACCTGGAGTCATGTTAGCGCAATCAAGAAGCTTATCTGCTTGTTCAAGGTCTTTTAATAATGATATAGTAGTAGAGGCTAATGGAGAATCACAATTTGGAACAGTTCTTCTCCTACAATTTGGCCCATGAGCTTGTATCTCTTCTAAAGATGAATTAATGACGACATTTTCCGAGTTCGGTTCACTAAAGGCATCTGAATCTCTGTTTTTTGGAGGCACTGTATTGCTCAAATTATTTTGGCACGGTTCTTGTTGATTACAAGCCTTATCATCTTCCTGCAGCCTGTCCATTAGTGGAGCGACTTGTAACCCCTACACAGCCAGCTAGGCTCGTGTCCAAGCCCTTGCTCCCTATATCCGTGTCCATGCCCATGCCTGTGCTTCTGAGCAACTCATCACATATTCATCATTTGGGCAAAAAACGTTCACTCCTTTAATTGCCCCTGTGTTTTTGTGGCCCACGTAAACCTGTGTTGCATCTGCACGGTCCGGATCATTAAAATTAAATTCTGAGCCACAAAAACCCAAGGACATATGATCCGAACCGTGCATATGCAACACAGGTTTACGTGGGCCACAAAAACACTGGGGCAATTAAAGGAGTGAACGTTTTTTTCCCAAATGATGAATATGTGATGAGTGGCTCAGAAACAGGCATGGGCATGGACACAGAAACATGGAGCAATGGCTTGGACACGGGCCTAGCTGGCTGTGTAGGGGTTACAAGTCGCTCCACTGATGGATAGGCTGCAGGAAGATGATAAAGCTTGTAATCAACAAGAGTCGTGCCAAAATAATTTGAGCAATACCAGTGCCTCCAAACAACGGAGATTCAGATGCCTTTAGTGGACCGAACTAGGAAAATGTCGTCATTAATTCATCTTTAGATGGGATATAAGCTCCTGGGCCAAATTGTAGGAGAAGAACTGTTCCAGATTGTGATTCTCCATTAGCCTCTACTACTATATCATTATTAAAAGACCTTGAACATGCAGATAAGCTTCTTGATTGCCCTAACCTGGCTCCAGGTGTCAGGACGTTCACATTCTCAACTTCTTTTCTCATTTCTTCTGCTGACTTTGGGCTTAAGAGAAACCTTTCATCATCATTCTCCTTTATATAATCAAGTTGTTATCATATGCACACACCATCATTAATCAAAAAATAAATAAAAGACAGTGACGCTAACATCATTGACATCATATTCAACTGAACAATTCTTACACAAGGGCATCTATAATTAAGTATAGTTTATTGAAAATTTAACATAACATTAAAATTCTCTATTTCCATGAATTTTCAGAATCTGCGTCCGTCGTCTAGTTGCAAAGGTGAAATGTTGAATTGAAGTGAATTGAGTCAAACTCAAAAGATGCTAACTTTGTTGCTATTGTAGTTTTTCCGTTTTCAAAACGACATGGGTACAATTAACTTGAGCACAATGGATAAGCAGGATAATTTTGGGCATGTCATGTGACTTGTGAAAGTGGTTGGTTAAGCCAAATATCACTGTGTATTTTATTTATGAGTCGAATCCCCTTTTCTCAAATGTTAAATTTAATGTTTCAATTTACCATTTAGAAGTTACAAAAATATTAGTGAGTTCACATTATTACCAACACTACACTTGCATCTGTCACTGCTTACATATGATGTTTTTGTTTACTACTTGTTAAACTTGAGCTACACTCTCGTGTTAAGTTATATATGGCGTGCAAATTCTATTGCAAAATTGCTTGTTGCAAATGGTTGCTTACTACCGTGGCTCTAGGCTTGTTGCAATCCTTCTGTTTGTGCCCTACAATCCCACACTTGTAACAAAGTCCTTTTAGCTTCTCATAACGCAACAAAACCCAAGACTTAGGAAGATTCTTGCGTGGAGCCCATAACCCAGTGAGGAGGGAGCGAGAAATGTCAACAACTTTGGTTTTGAAGAAGGATCTCAACAACTTACCGTCCACCTTCGGATTTTCCCCTTCCAAAACTCCTCTCAGCAAAGCCGCTACTTTAGCAACATTGGAAGTAGTCATGAGCTCCAAGTTTAACCCATGTAATTGGAACCAAAATGTGACTTTGTTGAAATCAATTCCGTAGACCGAGATTTGGGGAGCCCAAACCTGGGTACTCATGAGATGACTCATAACGCTCCAAGGCACCGAATTTAGGATTCGTTCCGCCTCCTTTTCCTCCTGGAAGGTAAACATGTATGTGTTTGTGCCCGTGTCTGTGATATGCAAGTTCGGAGGATTACCCAGAGTTTCATCAAGACACTCTTGATCGCACCCTTGTTTAGCGCCTTGTTCGCCAATACCTTTCCCATAATCGTTCTCCGAGCTAGATCCAGGCTCTTAGAGTCCTCAACTTGTAGATCTAGTAGAGAACCTTCAAGATCCTCAAGATGCACTTCTTGTTCCGCGTTCCCAAACATGTTTTCCTCATCTCCAGCCTTCACCTCCGGTGGAGACCTCTCTCTCGCACTATGGCTATGTCGGTCCATATGGAGCGCACCTAGCCTGTGCTCCGAGCTAACAAAGACGCTAGAAGTAGTGTTACCCTCAATCAATACCCGGTATGGAATGAAAGCACTCCAGCTAATTCTGGAGAAAAACACTCTTTCTAGAGATCATGCCTGGAAACCCTAGCAGAGCTCTAAAAGAGAAATTTGTCCAACAAAAATTGTCTCATACATTTCATAGACTTGAAAATGATGTCTTTTGGAGTGAAATTCTTTTGCAACTAATGTAAGATTTATGTGGGCCTCTTAAGGTATTTGGGTCAACCCACAAACCTTCTCAAACATACACAAATGTCTGAATAAAAAATATTAGGCTAAAATTCACTAATCTCCCTTGACATTGGTAAGTAAATTTCAATTTTATTCAAAAACATGAAGAAAAAAAAAATATAAACTTCATATAATCCAACGTCTCCAAAAGAACAAAACATTTCATAATCCATGTAATCCAACATAAACAAGGTAAAACTAAATTTGTAAATGTAAATTATGCAATTTGCACTTTGGACTTAATGGTAATAAAAGAAAATGTTACCTAATACTATTGATTTAGTTTGAATTCATAGAATATTCAATCGCTAAATTTGATATCCAAACCGGTGATGATCGAATTTAGTAAAAGAAATTCGAACATAACCAATTATCCACTTCAATCCACCCTAATATATTTGATTTGGTTCAGTTGGATCCAATTCGTGGATCGATACCCACAGTCACCTATATTGTATAGTCGAATGTTTAAGAAGAGCTTGATTTGGAATTTCCTAATTTATACCATTCGCATTGATAATGTTTCCCTATTTGGAATGGAAATTTTAGTAAAAGAATCCTTAAATATTTTAGATTCCGTTAAGAATGTTTGATTTCATATGATCATAGTTTGACTCTTGTTAGAAGAAAAGGGTTCTCTGCTGAAACAAACGCGCCGCGCCACCACTGACAGTGAACAAGGAACAAGAGAAATGTATTCATGTGTTGTTGTTCCTCACCCCATTTTTCTCCACAAAACTTCGCTAAACCCAAAGGTAACTCTTCTCTCTCTCACTGTTTCTTCAACACCATTCTCTTTCTCTATGTATCTTTCATTCAATCTTCTTAATGTTCTGCAGATTTTTACTTCTATGCGGATCCGTGCTATGTCGAATCAACCTTCTACTTACATTCCCGCTGCTCCAATTTTTCTCCCTGAAGGTCCATGGAACCAGGTCAGGTCCCTCACTTTCCTTTCTTCTTCACATATTGTTTGAGTTCCTGTCACATTTTTTATCTATAGCACAATTTACATTATAGTAATTTCAGTTATGTGATTGATTTCTTTCTACTTTAATTATTACTTGAACTGGAATTAACTTATTTGGCTTACTTTTAGTATCTGAATGTTTTGATTTTGAGGTTTCAGATTCCAGGAGGAGTTACGGCTGCAGAAGGATTCAAAGCTGCTGGAATGTATGGAGGGTTGCGTGCCGTAGGAGAAAAACCTGATCTTGCACTTGTTACTTGTGATGTCGATGCTGTATCCGCGGGTTAGCTTAGCTTTCCTCTTGTTTGATTTTTACCGGCGGTGTTTATTTTGCACTTATGTGACCAAATTTCTGTCTTTCAGGGTCGTTTACGACTAATGTGGTTGCTGCTGCGCCAGTGTTATACTGCAAAAAGACATTAGACATTTCAAACACTGTAAGGAAAAATGTTGGTGATACTTTCTTTTTCACTTGAGCTGGTACTGAATGCTTTGCATCACATGTGCTATCATTAACCTTGATGATATCCAGTGGGGATGCCATAGTTTCTGCCAGTGTTCTCATTGTCTATAGTCATTTCTCTGATTCTCTCCTTTAATTGAGCTGGTAGTACTGAGTAATGCATTACATGACTGCCATCTAAAAAATCATTTTTGCAACTTGTCAGGCACGTGCTGTGTTAACTAATGCAGGTCAAGCAAATGCAGCTACGGTAGGCCACTAAAACTCTCTGTTTCATGTAACTGTGGGTAATATTCAATGTATCTAAAGTGTAGTTTCAATGCTGTTGAAAATCTTCAACTGAATTTCATTGATTGAAAAGATGATGAATACAAGAGAGATTACAGTATTTATACTATGAGATTTGTTAGCTTGCAGAAGAAGCTAACTCTAACTAACCTTGACAGCTAAGCTTTGACAGCTAAGCATGTAACTAACTCTCTAACAAACCTGCCAGCTAGGCATAACTAACTGAACAGAACACAGTCAGCATTTACCTAATAACACTAAACAGTAACACTAACATAGCAGTAACTATATTACTCTAATAGGCCCCCTCAAACTCAAGGTGGGGGAGAAAGTGATTTCTCAATCACATTGAGTTTGTCACGAAGAGTTTCAAAACGAAGTGGTGATAGAGCCTTGGTAAACAAATCTGCCAGCTGATCAACAGAAGGAATGTGATGCACAAAAAGAGACTTGTTGAGAACTTTTTCCCTCACAAAGAAGATGTCAAGCTCCATATGTTTAGTGCGAGTGTGAAGAACTGGGTTATGAGTCAAAGCCACTGCACCCATGTTATCACAAAACACCCTAGGAGGAGAAAAAGGAATCTGCAACTCCTGCAAAAGAGACTGAACCCACAACAGTTCAGCAGAGGTATTAGCTAGGCTCCTGTATTCGGCTTCAGTACTCGATCTAGCCACCAGGGTTTGCTTCTTGGAGCTCCAAGAGACAAGGTTTGGACCAAAAAAGACACAAGAGCCTGAGGTGGATCTCCTGTCATCAGGATCTGATCCCCAATCTGCATCACAAAAGGCCACAAGAGGGACTGGAGTGTGCAAACTACAAGGCTTGAGGTGCAGGCCATGAAAGAGAGTACCCTTAAGGTATCTTAGGATTCTTTTAACAGCCTTCCAATGCTCTTCTAGAGGCTGACTTAGAAACTGACAGACCTTGTTAACTGCAAAGCTGATCTCAGGTCTTGTTAAAGTTGCATATTGGAGAGCACCAACTATTGATCTATAGAGAGTTGGGTCAGCAAAGTAATCTGCTCCATATTTGCTGAGTTTTGCTCCACTAACCATGGGAGTAGAGATCCCCTTGGCCTCTCCCATTTCTGCCCTTTCAAGAAGGTCAGTTATATATTTAGTTTGTGTCAAAAGCAAGGACCTGTCCTGAAGATGATGCACCTGAACACCAAGAAAGTAGTCAAGTTGGCCTAATTGCTTCAAGGAAAATTCAGAGTTGAGGTTCTGCACTACTTTCTGAACCAGAGGCAAGGAATTGCCTGTAATGATAATATCATCTACATAGACTAGTATGTAGATGCAGCAAGTTGGAGTGTAGAAAGTGAAGAGAGATGGATCACATCTACTTGGTTTAAAACCATACTTCACAAGGGCTGACTTCAATCTGTCAAACCAAGCTCTTGGGGCCTGTTTAAGGCCATAAAGAGCTTTGTTAAGTCTGCAAACAAGAGATTTGTCTTCATGCTGAAATCCACTTGGTTGCTGCATGTATACCTCCTCTTGAAGAGCTCCATTTAAAAAGGCATTATTCACATCAAGTTGATGAATATGCCACCTCTTAGTAATGGCCAGGGAAAGAATGAGCCTAATAGTTATAGGCTTCACCACAGGGG
This sequence comes from Lotus japonicus, assembly GCF_012489685.1. Classification (NCBI taxonomy): domain Eukaryota; kingdom Viridiplantae; phylum Streptophyta; class Magnoliopsida; order Fabales; family Fabaceae; genus Lotus; species Lotus japonicus. The sequence goes on from NC_080045.1 coordinate 11,439,346, forward strand.
AAAAGGTTTCTGAATAATCAAACCCCTTGACTTGATGGTAACCTTTGGCCACAAGTCTGGCCTTATACCTATTGATGGTGCCATCTGCATTTTCCTTCACCCTAAAAACCCATTTACAACCAATTGGCTTCCTATCCCTGGGAAGTGGAACCAATGTCCATGTATTGTTAGCAAGCAATGCATCATATTCAGCCTTCATTGCAGCTAACCACTTAGGATCTTTGAGTGCTTGCTTGGTGGTAGCTGGTTCAGCTTGAGTAAGCAGTAAAGTTGGAAATAATCTGGGCATGACTATGCCAGATTTTGCTCTTGTCTGCATAGGGTGAGTATTTCCCACTGGCTGAGGAAGAGGAGCAGAAGAGGAAGAACCAGTTGAAGCTACTTCAGTGGCAGTAGCTGCTGGTGTAGGTGGAGATTGTTGCTGAACAGAAGCTTCAGCCTGAGAAGAATTCCCAGAAGAAGAGGCTGCAACCGAGTCTTGACCTTGAAAGGGCTGCTGGTGCTGAACAGGAACTTGAGAAGCTAAAACAGGAATTTCTGAAGTGATTCCATGTGCAGATGAATCAGACCCAGCAGAGGAAAACAGGGTAGGATAGGGGAATTTAACTTCATCAAAAATAACATCCCTTGACACAAAAATCCTACCATCACCATCCATGCATTTGTACCCTTGATGAGATGATGAGTAACCAACAAACACACATTCCTTGGACCTGAGTGACAGCTTAGAGTGTGTATAAGGCCTTAAGTGAGGGTAACAAGCACAACCAAACACCCTAAGTATCTTGTAATCAGGAAGAGTCTTGAACAACTTGAAATAAGGACTCTCATTGGCCAAAACAGTAGTAGGAAGACGATTAATAAGAAAAACTGCAGCCAGGAATGCATGATCCCAATATTGAGAAGGCATTTTAGCAAAGGCAAGTAATGAAAGGCCAGTTTCTATGATATGGCGATGCTTCCTTTCAACACTACCATTTTGATGGTGTGTGTAGGGGCAAGTCAATCTATGTACTATGCCAAGCTTAGCAAAATGAGATTGTAAAGGTTTAAATTCAGTGCCATTATCTGTTTGGACAGCCTTAATTTTCAGATTAAATCTTAACTCTACCATAGCTTGGAACTGAAGAAAAACAGAGGAAGTTTCAGATTTGTGCCTAAGTGGATAAATCCATGTGAAACGAGAGTAAGCATCAACACAAGTTAAAAAGTAAGAGTAACCACAAGAAGACTCAATGGAGGAAGGGCCCCATAAGTCAGCAAAAACAAGCTCTAAAGGTGTAGCATAAACAGTAGTAGAAGAGGAAGAGGGTAACTTGTGAGACTTTGCTACACAACAAGCTGAACATTTAGAAAATTTTGCTTTATTAGACAAGGATATATTACATTTGGACAAAGCAGAATGTAAAGCCTCATGATGAGGATGACCTAGCCTACAATGCCACAAATCATAGGCAGTAGGATCTACATTATTAACAGAAGACACAAGAGAAAATGAACTAGCACTAGGTACACTTGAAGATGAACTAGCACTAGATACATTTGACAAAGGAACTGAAACAGAGAAGACAGATGGAGCAGCTACTGGTGAAACAGATGTAGATGAAACAGATGAAGCTGGAGGAAGGGTTGGAACATGCATCCCTTCAAAATTGTATAAACCATCAGGACCAACAGTTCCTTTGAGCAAAACCCTAGAAGTTTCCTGACATTTGACAACACAATAGGATGAGTGAAACTCAAAAAAGACATGATTATCTCGAGCAAACTTGCTTACACTAACTAAGTTCTTTGTGATGTTAGGAACTAGAAGCAAATTATTCATAGTGAGTGTGGTGTGTTTATGATAAGGAGATGGAAAAGAGGCATGTCCAACAGAAATAATAGGCAAACCTTGTCCATTTCCCATGTAGATATGATCATTACCATTTAGGGAAACACTGTCAGAAACAACTGAGGCATCATTGGTAACATGATGTGTAGCTCCAGAATCTGGAAACCATGAGCTAAGATTCGCTGCAGCAGGAGTGTGAGAACCAGTAGTAGATGAAGTAGGTCCAGTAAGCATAGCCTGTGGAGCTCTAACTGGAGGATTTCCAGGTCTTGATCCACCAGAAAACTGAGAAGAGTTCCACTGTGAACCTCCAGATGGTTGGAAACCAAACTGCTGAGCAAAATTTCCCATGCCTAAACCTTGAGGAAATTGACCAAACATGTTTGGAAAGCCTCCATACTGTGATGTACCAAACTGAGAAGGTACACCAAACTGTGGAACACCACAAAAGGGAGAGAATCCAAACTGAGGCATCATCTGAGAATGCATAGGTAGTGGCATACCAAAACCAGTTGGCTGCATGCCAAACATGCCAGTAGAACCAGTAGAACCAGATGATGAACCGCGATGATAGCAAACACTAGCATCATGCCCATACTTCTTGCAAATCTGGCATTGAACACTTCGATTTCCTCCTCTTCCACCGCGAGAGTTGTTACTGCCATTGCGACCACCATAACCACCACGAGAACCACCATAACTGCCGCGATTATCATAGGAACGATCATCGTAGGTGTTTTCAGAGGAACCTGAAGCATAGTTAGCCTCAGAGGTCGCCGGCGACGACGTTGATGAAGAAGACGACGACGCCGGTGCAGGTTGCGTCGCCGGTGGCGCAGCTTGAGAAAGGAGCGCTGACGGAGGATTCGCACTCAACTGACGCGTGCGAGAACGCTCAAGACGCGCTTCATGCGCGATAACCATAGCTTCAGCTTGCGAGATCGTGCAAGGGAACTCGCGACTGTAGATGATAGTCATGAGATGACTATATTCATCGGGAAGACCATCAAAAATCGCTTCAAGGTGCTCGCGAAACGATACAGGATCTCCGATCGAGATCAGAGCATTGACGATGGCCTTGATTCGCTTGAGGAACTCAAACGCAGTCTTTGATCCCTTGGTTATGGATCTCAATTCCGATCGCAACTGCGTCGATTGTGCAAGCGATTGTGCTTGAAAGAAATCAAGCACAGCTTCCCAGATCTGCCAGGACTGAGTGCAGTTGACAACAGTTGGAAGCACTGATGAAGACAGAGACGAGAGAAGCCAGGTGAACAAAGCAGAATCCTGTTGATCCCATACCTGATATGCAGGATTCTCTACTGCATTCACGCGATCCTCCTCACTGAGAAATCGAGGAGGAATATCAGGATGAACAAGAAAATTCTGCAATCGATGAGTTCTAACGATGCCTTCAACGTGCTGCTTCCATGAGAGAAAATTGGAATCATCAAGCTTCAGAACAAGCTTGTGAACCAGAGAAGAAGAGGCCAATTGTGGTTGAAGAACCGCAACTGGAACAGGAACTGCAGTTTCTTGTGCATGACCTTCATCAGCCATGGTGATTGAAGAAGAAAGAAGAAAAACGAAAATCTAGAGAGAGAGATCTTCAAGGATCGTACTCAGCTCTTGATACCATGTTGAAAATCTTCAACTGAATTTCATTGATTGAAAAGATGATGAATACAAGAGAGATTACAGTATTTATACTATGAGATTTGTTAGCTTGCAGAAGAAGCTAACTCTAACTAACCTTGACAGCTAAGCTTTGACAGCTAAGCATGTAACTAACTCTCTAACAAACCTGCCAGCTAGGCATAACTAACTGAACAGAACACAGTCAGCATTTACCTAATAACACTAAACAGTAACACTAACATAGCAGTAACTATATTACTCTAATAAATGCAGTTACTTTAGGGAATTCATGAATGTTTTACAGTGAACTTAGATAATTTAACATTTTTTTAAAATTAAATGTTATAAATATTTTAGTGATTGAGTCTTTTCATATCTTCAGGGAGAAGCAGGTTACCAAGATGTCATAGAATGTGTGGATAGCCTTGCTAAGGTATGCATTGTTTAATTTTGTGTTAAATTTATCTTGCTTATAGTGCAATATGTTGAAAAGGTTTGTTCTTACTTCTTAGTAATGTTCATGATTTCAGCTACTGAAAATGAAGCCAGAAGAAGTTTTAGTTGAATCCACTGGTGTAATTGGTCAGAGAATCAAAAAGGTACGTAGCAGAGACTCTGTGCATGGTATTTTATATCCTATCTGCTTGTATCCTTTGTGATATTGCTTCATGCGGTATAGACTATGCAATTATTGAAGTTCTCGACAAGCCACCTTAAAAGTATCCGAACAAGCTTAATTGCTTAAATTCTGTTGTTTACATTGCTATATATTTCTCATTTTGTTTGCAGGGGGCACTTTTAAACTCACTTCCCATGCTAGTGAATTCACTATCATCTTCAGTTGAGGGGTAATTCCTCTATTTTGTGATTTGATTTACTGTCAATTTATATAAGTGACAAGCAATCATATTAAGAAACTCATGTTTATTATTTTCTGGTTATCAAGTGACCATTATATTCATGTAGGTTTTTCCCCCTTCTTTTCACAATTTGAAAATTATATAGCTTTGACCAACACTTATGGCGTCTACTTCTCAATCCTTCATTTAGCCTTCAAATCTTATTAGCTTGTATACAGGGCAGATTCTGCAGCAGTAGCAATCACCACAACAGATCTTGTCAGCAAGAGTGTGGCAATTGAGTCTCTGGTATTATTTGTTCCTACTTTCCTCGCTGGTTTCATGCTCATACAACCAGTGCATATTTAACTAGTCTATTAAGCAGCATACATAAATAGTAGCACGAACACTGTACAGATGGATGGATTTACTTGTGTGGAAAATTAATAAAATGGCCATGTTTTGAGTTCAGTTGGGCAAGTTGTTGATATAAACAGTGTCATTTTTCCAAAGTTTGTGACTAATGGAAAAACAAATAAAGCAACAACTTGAATGTTTTCGAAATGCTATGCTATTATCCCCTCCCTTCAAGTCATAATTGGATTTTCCAACTTCAGTATGATCCGTATGTCTTATTGGTAAGCGAGGGAGGACAGTAGATTCGATTTGTGCAGAAATAGTCTTGATCATGTGACTTCCAATAATTTTGTGAACCTGTAATGTAACGACTGAAACCTTAACTCATTAAGTTTTGGGAATTAACTACGTAATCTCTCATTCATCCCCACGTTCTACATTTGGTTGCTGATTTTAAAGAGTGAGATATCTTTTTCTTATCATTGTTTGATATTGGTTAGGTTGGAGGAACTAAGGTCAGAGTTGGGGGAATGGCAAAAGGTTCTGGAATGATCCACCCAAATATGGCTACCATGCTTGGGGTATGTTTTTCTTGATGCTTCTTTGTTTAGTATATAAGGATTTTCTAGTGCATTCCTTTTAACTATATTGATCCTAGGTAATAACTACTGATGCTCGGGTAACCAGTGATGTTTGGAGAAAGATGGTGAAGATTGCTGTCAATCGAAGTTTCAACCAGATTACTGTACGTGATTTTCACCCTTTTTTTGGAGAATATAAACTCAGTTAGTTATATAGTGGTGCTACACGGCTACACCATAATTTATATAAAATTTCTTTTCAGTATTCTCTCCAAATGAAAATTCAAAAACAACTTGTGATAATTTCACAATTGAAATTTTAGGATTATATATCAAAAGAGTATCAGCCAAATTTACTTTAGTTCCCTTGAGCAAGGAGATGCCATGTTCTCATCAAAAAGGTTTTTCTCTTTTGATATTAGTTCATTATTTGGATAATGATTGATTCTTACCTTGTTTTTATATCATTTTGCTACAGGTAGATGGAGATACTAGTACTAATGATACTGTAATTGCATTAGCTAGTGGGTTGTCTGGACTTGGCTGCATATCTTCAATAGACAGTGATGAGGCTATTCAACTTCAGGCATGCCTAGATGCGGTAATGTTCACCTTGTCCAATTTCATAGCTATTTTGTCATCTCATATTTTCAGTCTTTCCTGTTGAACAAAATACTAAAAAGATGTACTTAAACTCTTGATGAAATCTCTATAGTTCTAGTAATAACCGAAAAAAGAAGTACTGAGACTATGACTGTGGCATTGGAGGTAATCTCATATTCCATTTGGAATCAGATATACTGTAGTATGAATGGTGAAGTACCTCCCTTGCTCCCCACAGATGTTTGTTTATTAAGGTTGTGGCTGTGTTGTCAAATAGCGGATATCGTGGCGCTATAATGCTGTAGCGTAGCGCTCAGAGGGCTTACCGCTGTCCGCTATTTTCCGCTGAGGGCTTGACAACATGTTGGCTTTCCGCTATTTTCCCCCATCCGCATTAACATCACTGGGTTGTGGTTAGAGAGTTGACAGCATGCTCAACTCTCCTGTCACCCCTCCCCTTGCAAAAATTGCAATAAAAGATGCTTGAGATTTCCTTTTTATCATCATTGTTTTCCTTTAGATCTTGTCTTACGGTACCCTTGACGCTTGTAATTATTTGTCAATGTTATCTTTCAGTAAATATGAAGTTTTTAATTGTCCTTTCCAGGTAATGCAAGGTCTTGCCAAATCTATAGCTTGGGATGGAGAGGGAGCAACATGCCTCATTGAGGTCTGCTTTTTGCATGAAGGATATTTGTGCTTCATGACTGTTGGTTTATGCTATATTGTTCTTTTATACATCCAATATTAATCTACATGATTTGTGATTGAACATATCTTAAGAGAACGAGAGATAGTTTTCATCCTGCATTTGTTTATCTATTTAAATACTTGTCAACTTACATGCTGGGTTTAAGAGTATAAATAAAATCAAACTAAATAATTTTGTTTGATTTATCCCTCACCCTCAGTCACACCCTTTTTTTCCTCCATCCTTATCAAGTTATCAGTACTGCATTTACCTTTGTTGTCTCACTTTCTCTGTCTTCTGTTTTTTTCCATAAAAAGAATCAATTACGAATAAGCCCAATGATGGTAACAATTAATACATTATTTTCCTTGAACTAGCCATTAATATGTAGCTGCACTCCTTCCCAAAAGGCAATGATTAAGCATCTTTACAGCGGAGATCAATACAGAAAGTTTTGCATGTTGAAGAGTGTATTACAGATCCTTCCAAGTTAGATCTTAAGTTCTCTTCTACCTACAAGATAGAACCAATTATAAGGGGAATGGCAAAAGACACCTTAAAAAGGGAAAACTAAGACCTCCACCCCAAGAGACAACACAAACATCTATTCTGTCATTTTGAAAGAAGCGGATCTAAATAACCAAGCTCAATGTCTGATACATTTAAGCAATATATTAAAAATAAAAAATAAAAAATAAAAAATAAAAAGAAAAAGAAACGGTGAGGCTGCCACCAGAGAAGGATGACAGCCCCACTCCTGCACTCTCGCAGTAGAGAGGCTTTGAACAAGAGAATGAGAAAGAGAGGCCTCTCTCTTTTTACGCTCTCATGTCCATATGCTTTTCTTAGTAAGATAAATCAAGCCATTCTTGACGTTTAATTTGGACACTTAATTAGTTCATTTGATCCATATTGTCTGTTTCTCTATCATTTGGCTGCTGCATAACTGGATTTTGAAGTTCTGTTGATGTTGATTAGTGAAAATTTTCACTTCTTTTGAATTTTTATTTATTATCAAATCCCATCCTCACTTTACAGGTCACTGTGACTGGTGCAAATAGTGAGGCTGAAGCTGCAAAAGTCGCACGCTCAGTTGCATCATCTTCACTTGTAAAGGCATGATGGTTGAACTAAAGAATTCTTTTAATATTTCAATCTGGTCATGTCTGACTTTCAAACATAATGTTCATCAGGCTGCTGTATATGGTAGAGACCCCAATTGGGGACGCATTGCTGCTGCAGCAGGTTACTCAGGGGTTTCTTTCAACCAAAATCTACTCAGGGTGGAACTGGGGGATATTTTACTAATGGATGGTGGGGAACCTCAATCATTTGACCGGTACAACTTCTATTATTTAATATTTTATGTGCATCTCTCCCTTTCTCTCTTGCTTTATCTACAGTTAATTTTTTAAGGTAATCCTTAATCAGCATCAACACTAAGAAAATGTCTTTAAATACCATTTCTGATGTACAATTTCAGATGCTATGTTTAGGCATCATTTTACCACTTCTGTTACACGAAGGGAACTGTTTACTTTAAATATCAATCTTTGAGTTAGACATTATTAATGTGTCCAGATGATGAGAAGCTCAAGAATGAAAATAGTTCTCTTGATTTATGGCCTAGACTAGTTTATCTGGCTGACCCCACCAAGTGGGGAAAAGCTTGGATGCTGTTGTTTAGGCTCCTATGTTTTTCCATGCAGAGCTAGCATTTAGGACTATGTAGCAAGAGATTGCTATTATGCAGTGATTTTTTACCTTTCTAATAATGTCATCTATCTTTTTCCATCTTGCCAAAAGAACATTATTTGATTCCTTTTTAACTAGTCAAAATAAAATTTGCAATATGCCTGACAATCCTCTGATCATGCAATATATTTCAAAGTTTTCAAACGTGACAGGGATGCGGCGATGCTTTTATCTTTTAATTGCTATGATGATGCTTTTACCTGACAATCCTCTGATCATGCAATATGCCCATGTACCATTTTATGAGTACTCTTTCCTACATGAAGTCTTCATTATCCATGCAATTTGGATTGTATCCATGCTTGTATCTGCATTGTGCTCCGACTATGCATGCACTGCTACCTGATATATTGGTGTTTGGCTAATTACCCATCACCATATGTACTGTTTAAGCCAAGACAAGAGAGAATGAGGGGCAAAAAAAAAGCATTTCACATACTTTTCAATTCATCCTTTATGTTTATTTATCTATATGTTTTAAAGTTTTCAAACGTGACAGGGATGCGGCGAGTAGTTATCTTAAAAGGGCTGGGGAGTCCCACGGTACAGTTAGAATTCAAATATCAGTTGGTAAGTCTGTAACCTAAACAACCCTGGGCGTGAATTTCTTTTAATCTTCATAATATTATCCTGTTTGCTTATTGATATTCATTTCCTACTTACAGGAAATGGACCAGGAAGTGGACAAGCATGGGGCTGTGATTTAAGCTACGATTATGTCAAAATAAACGCAGAGTACACATCATAACCAAATGGAAATGATACGAGCTGGCATAATCTATGATATGTGTACTAGTTTTCTTTTACCATTATTCACCATTGAAGTGAACCAGAATAATTTGATTGCTACAGAAATATCAGTACACCAATGGTTAGATCAATAAAATCAATAAAATTTTCTTGAGGCACCTTTTTGTTGGTTTGGTCATAACTGTTAGTCTTTCGCATTTTCCATTGTTTTTATTTCGAAGCTGCGCTATCAGTTTGTCTGTGCTAGGGCATTAATTTTGGTGCATCACCTTGCATCTTCATGCCATCCCATTTCCAAAACCCGTGTTGATTTTTACACTGTGCAACCTAAAGTGCGTGTAGAACTATTTATTTATAAAGTAACTCTGCAAATACTTACTTTTCACAAATACTTTTTTTCCCGGAAACTAAAATGCAGAATGCAAAAATAAATTATTTTTTTACATAGGGCAAATTTGTTTGCATGTTGAGAGGCAAATTAAACAAATCACAAATTTGAATGCGGAACAGTTTTATACTTTGACTACAAACCCCATTTTACATTTCTTTCATGTACTACACTTCAATTTGTCCTTTCGTTCCAATCTTCTACCACTTTCTCATGTACCCAATATATTGGGTTTGGGTTTGAGAGGCAAAACCCAGATACATAAACATTTGCTCAACCTCAAACTGAATCAAACGTCACTTTTCTTCACCGTTGTGGTTATTCCATGTCATGCCATGCCAAAGTGCTTCTCAAACACACTGTGAACACCTCTCCTCCTCACTCTGCATCTGGGTGTCGCCTCTTCTTTCTTTTAATTTCAAGACTTCACTGAAAGTTAATTTGCGGTAATTTAAAATGTGAAACACAAATACATTTCGCAATTTTAAATCCGAAAGCAAATTCCGCAAAATGGGTTCGCAAAATGTACCGTGAATTAAAATAGGGGATTGAAATAAGGGAGTTATTAGGAATTATTTTTAGTATTTTAGAGGGATGGCATGGAGATGCAAGGTTGGCCTTAAAACCGATGCCCAATAGTTATGACTTCATCCAGAAATTTTGGTTCAACATTATTTAACAAAAATAGTGAAAATACAAAGTACATCAGGTTGATTATTTAAAAAAAAAAAAAAAAAACAAAGTACATGCTATGCACAGGACATTTTTATGTTCCAAAAAGCCTTCAGAATTTCAAGATACAGCCAAACAGTTTTTGACCATGAAACTCAATCTCTTCGCCAGTCTACGAGGAAATTATCATGCAGATTTGATATAGGATACAAATTCAAGGATGTTACTCAGCGCTCCTCTAGCATGGCAGGGGCTTTCAGTAACTGGTTTCAAGTAGCTAATTCCATGGAAGGAATCATAGCTATGATCAGCATCAAGATCAAACCCAGTCGATGTTTCAATCCCTTTATCAGGAGACTCCAGCCACCAATTGTCATATTGCTTCTTAACAGGTGTGATATCTTTGGTGTTGCCCCCTTTAGAATAATGGTGCTTGTGACCTTTCTTACTACTTTTCTTTTCACCCTTCTTGATCCTGGATTTATGGCGGTTCTTGCTTTTGACAGTATGTGATACTAATGTTGGTACCGGATCATACACATCAGGAGCCCATTTAACAGTCAATTTCTTCTGTGAACCCCCCTCTTTCTCACGGGTACCTTTCATGGCAGATATAAGCTTTGGAGGTGCCTGTGGGGTAAAACACATAAAACAAACACCAATAAGCAAAAGATGACAACTGCTAAAAAAAAATAGCTGCATATTATACCTAGGACCAAAACTATATTTTAGTCTCTTCTATCACATTACTCAAATGCATTTTATATATATTCTAATGCAATCAACTCTGCATGGATCTTCCTTCTATCTGTTGAAGCCAAGAACCGAAAAACGCTCCAAGACAATAGCAGTATACCTGTCTATACATGACGAGGTTCTTTTCTACCGAATAGAAACATTTAAAAAAATGCTTGACACCTCAGATTTACCCACACTTGGAAAAGATAGGAATAGAAGAGAAATAAATGATAGATATAATGGGTGATGAAGAGAAAAACCGAAAGAGAAAGTGGGTCAACCCAACATCTGACCTTCCTTGACCCAAAAAAAAAAAACTTAGCCTAAATCACAAGAAAAGAGCAACTACAACACAGTTCAACTCAAAACCTGTGCTTCTGCTTTAAGGAGGAACATGCTATATAAGATAAACAGCAAGCAAAAATACAAAATATACTATTGCTATGAAAGGGACCAAATCTTCGTGGTTCAAATACAACAAATATGCATGGATAGGAATTTAGTTTACAAACACTAGTCGACCCCAACACATTTAAGTGATAATTATTGATTTCATGAGGCTAAGTAATACTCTCATACAAAGCCATGTGTCTTTCTTATGATGTGACATTTTTTATAGGCGAATATTAGTTGTTAGTAATGTTAGTAAATTAGTTCATTCACCAAGGTTTGAACCCTGGCCCCTTCACCCTTCATTATCCCCCATACTTTTTGTCCCCTATACCCTCATATAAATTTCTATATTAAGTCAAATCAAATTAAAACTACTTTTTCATTCATGAATTCTTCAACTATTAGAGATTTTAGTTTTCTTAATTTCTTTAATTAATACTTAAATTTCATCAATCAACATTAAATGTATATTCGTAGACCATCATTAAAATTATGTTTATTAACTAAATCATGTATTAAAAATCCTTTCTTTTTAATATCATTAAATTACTTTTTTGTATATTTTAAATTTTTATACAAGTCTTATTGCAAGGCATGGATGCTTTACTTTTTACTATAACAACTAATATGTTAGGTACAAATGCTCGAGTAGATGCACAACATAATTTCATACACTAAATATCGTATGCCTTCCACAAATAATTTTCTACATTTCCTTACTAGAATAAGAGCACAATTCCTGACAATCTTTTAATTGCATATTTGAACTTACGAGGAGAGGTTCTGAGTAACTTTGATGTGGAGACTGTGCAGAGAGTGATTCTGTCAATGTAGCAGCCTCATCAGAAGAGCTTGTCTTTATTTTGGTTTCTTCATGTTCAAAACCTTCACATAAGCTCCCCTCCCCGTCATTACATTTATCAATATCACCCCCCTTGGAAACATGTTCTGACTTCTCAGCATCTTGTATATGTAATGACTCTCCAAAAATACTTTCAAGTTTACTTATGATGTTGTCATCCACAGCATTAACAGGAGAGTGGATGTCCATCAACGGTACGGGGCACTACAAGTTATAAACAGAAAAACAATCTTAGATGAATGATCTAAACATACTACTACTAAATAAAAAACAAGTTAAACACCACACATCATAGAAGTTTTTGCAAAACATGCAATAAATGCATCAACATAATTGCAGTATAAAGAGGCGACTCAGAGTTATTATAGTACAAAAACCAATTTATGCAAAACAAAAGTTCAAGTATAGAAAGCAAGTAATCAATAAAATGGTGGTATTATCAGCAATAACAATAAACGAAGTAGCAATAACACAAGTAATCAATAGCATCGTCTCGGAGGTGATTTATGCAGGCAAAGTTTCCAGGTGGATGGCATCATGGTTAGTTGCTATATAGCAATCTTCGAAAAATGTATAGATTACGATATACGAGTATGCAGAAATATCATTAAGTCAATAAATAATCATGAATTTGAATTAAAATACAAAATATGTGAATGTATCTAAATCTAATGGAAGATATCTACTACTTCCTAGACCTAAATATGCAAATGTTTCATGTTCTATAAGCAAGGGCCGATATAAAATTCCAAATTATTCGAAGATTGACCTTCCTTATATCACACTTTTAATGGAAGTGCTTCAGCCACGGATCAAAACACACATTTGCAATTTCATAACAAATATTCCATGTATAAGAACAAAGCATCCTAATTAAATTCCCCCATCCCTCAACAAAAATTCGGAAATAACTAATCTAATTAAATAAGAAACTAAATTCAAAAACATAAGAAATAGATATATTACTGTGAATTCAAGAGCAAATAATATAGCTATAATTAGCTGCAAACATGTAATTTCCATGAAATTCAAACCAGAACAGCATATATCACCTTAAACGCCAGCGTTTGCAGCTGCGAATAGCAACACCTGGAAACGAAAAACTGGAAACAGCAAGCTTTCACGGCCTTTGAAAGCAAAAACGAAATCAAGAGGAAGAACAACAACACTTCGATTTCCTCAACGAATTCTCTCGCAGATCGAACGAGAAGAAATAAACCAAATCCAAATCCAAAAACAGAGAAACGAAAAAGGCCAAAGAAATTGAAAGGAACTCAGGAAGACGGAGAAGATCTAATGTTAACTAAGATTACCACGCCGATCACTTTTTTCAAGATGTTTCAAACGATTAGAGGAGGATCCACCATGGAACGGAACCAAAGAAGAGCGTAGAAGGAAGAGTCCAACGGAAACCCAAGGCATCTTGAATCTATGTTCGTCGTTGAGACCCTAATTTACAACGAAATCAAAGGCCAAAAGCCTCTCTGCGATCGAAACCAAAACAGCGTTTGATTGAGGATCACACTGCACATACGAAAGGGGTTATTGGAAGATCAGAATCAAAATCGATGATTGTATATGAAATCTGTGGGTTGAAGATTAATCCATTAAGGTGGCGAAAGCGAAGATGGAAACGGAGAGAAAAACGCGTTGACGAAACGGAAATTGGATGGAAAAGGAGAGAAACTTTGTTTATGTAGGAAATGGATGAAGCAGGAGATCTGAGAGCGTTGACGGTTAAAGTAAATCTGGAACGTACACGTGTCTGTTTTTTCGCTGTAAATATTATTCTTCAGGTGTAATGTTGAGGCCCAATATTCATTAGATGTTGCCTGCGTCTAGGCCCATGTAAACATATTTTGTTTCAACAAGAAAATACTTGACAGATACAAATATATATAATAGCTCAAGTAGTAAGAGCTAGGAGGACATATTAGTTGGGGAGGGGAAGGTCCAGTGGTCGATTTTTGAAGGATGTAATTTATCTTTTCGATGTACTAAAAAAAGTATTCCTGAGGCGGTGCGCGATCAGTGGATCAAAGGTATGCAGATGTATTTGGTGCAATGGAGTGGAGGGAATAATCTTAGTTGGAATTTGGAGGTATGGAATGAAATCATTGACTCTAAAGCTAAGGGGTGGTTTTCGCCTCGGGAGTGCATAACACAATAATGAGAGCACTTGATATTCTTTTCCATCAGATTTAGGTGTAGGTAATGCCTCTAAATTATGTTCCTCTATGAGCTTGAAGGGAAGTACAAGGCAAGGGACGCTTATGTCTAGATGAGCATTGTGAAAGCTAAGAATGTTATTGTTTGAGTTTGGTGTTTGTCTAGGAAGGTCTTAAATTTGTCTGGTATGAGGATGGGCACTAGATTTTGTGATTGAGTTCTTTTTGTCCATATCGCTGGTATTGAGCTTTGTATTGCAGATCTTTTGGATGGTGTGGCAGATGAAATTTTTCCCAACTTGATGTCATGTTTTCACCTCAGAATCAGACAGAGATTGAGAGCGTTTATAATCATGTTGAGTCGCAAGAGGACAGTCTGGTTCTATGAAAGGAGAAACAGGATGACATGTAGACTAAGGCTTCAGCATATGTTTGCTTCTCTGATGATGGTAGACAATCTTCAAGATTCTAGAAACTAATATGGAGGTCCAATGCATTTGAGAAACTTCATTTCTTTATGTAGCTTATTGTTATGGTTGTTACCCATTAATTTAAGGAGACAACGCTACAAACTTGGAGTAGTTGTCATGTGTAATAGGTGCAATGCTAGAGGATCTTGATCTTATTTTTTTCCGCCAATTCCCCTCTACCAAATTCACGACCATGCTCATGGATATTCCTATAATGCCCCTTTTCATGATTGGCTTAGTGCTCAACTTTAACATTTATCTTCTTGCGGTTGCTATTCTTTAGTGGATATGGATATGGATATGGCGTAACAATCATACTTTTTTGTACTCATGTTTAGCCTGTTAATTTTATTGTAAGGCGGAGTTTAGTGCATGCTCGGGATTTCATGTGCTATGCAAAGTCAGTGAGTGTTGTTTCCATAGTGCTAGAAGTTGTGCGTCAGAAGGGATTCATTTGAATATGGTAGTTAGATCAAAATGGACGATGAGTATCTGGCATCTCTTATAGTTTTAGTAATAGATATGTTATCAATGTTGACCTACTCGCTGTAAAGGTTTACAACATGTGGCTCTTTCTGATGAACTCTTAGTGTTAGTACTTATTGTTATTGATATCACAATGTGATTCTCAAGTTATGAGTGTGCTGGAATAGAGTTAGTTTATTTTTTCATCACTATCAAATCGAGAAATATATCATGTATCTCTAGATCCTAACTTATGAATCGTGATCTGTTGCATAATGTAAGATACAAATACAAAAAAATTAAGTCATAAAATGAATAATATATTATATAAATATACTTTAAAATAATTAAATATTCAATCTATATTGAAAAAAAAATATTGCACAAAACTCAAGTGTTCAACCTAGTTCCAAGCCATTACCCAACAAAACTCAATAAAATGACAAAATGAAAATTATTTTGCTAATATTTACATCTTAGTAAATAATCAAAATATAATTTAAACTGATTAAATCATACACAGAATCAAGATACACGATATGTTTGACACCTCTCGAATCGAGATACACAATAAGTTTCAAACATATTTTAAACACACAGTGCGTTGGCACAAGAATTAGTATCGTCAAGATACATATTGTAGCCGTGTACACCCTCCGGTCACATATATATAAGTAAAAAAGACATTTTAGGTTCATTCATTTAACGAATGTATCTAACCATTAATAATGACTAGATACATTCATTAAATGAATGAACCTAAAGTCTTTTTTGCTTATATATGTGACCGGAGGGTGTATAACCTAACTTCTATAGCTTGTAATTTTCGTTTCAATGGTGAGGGAAACCCCCCCTCTCTCTTGATGTTGATCATAATATCTTGATGACACATTTCTTTCAATTTAACAAATACAGTACTTCTCATTTAAAATGAAATTATGTGAATCCTACATCAAAATATAAATGGCATTTATTAAAAATCTATTATTAAAATTTTTTATGATTGATATACTTGATAAGATCGTTATAATTACTTGATAAGGTTTATTCCTGTTAATACTTAATAATTAGTTTTTTCACTTTATGCAGCTTTTTAATTGCCGCAATCTCCACTTTAGCTTTTTATTTCATGACAGTAACTGCAATCTGCGTCACACAAGTCTCTAGTAAAGTGTACTATCACCCACTTAGGTGCGTTTGTGTTTGGATGTCAGTTGAGATCATCTGTTAAAATCAACTTGAAAGCATTTTCAACCCAACGAAACCTAAAAATTACTAAAACCAAACACAAACTTAATAGTTGAATTGCAGAATCAGAGTAAGCAGAGTGATCGATCATACAATAAATAAGAATAACCAGAATCAAAAAATAGACAAGAACAAAATCAAATTCCACCGTCAAATTTTTCATTATAACAAAAATTCAATCAAGCACAAATATACGATGATTATTCCAAACAAGAGCTTCCATAAAAACCAGATCTACATTTCAATTCATCAAAAAGAAGCTCAATGCAAAACCTAGATCTAAACCCTAAAATCTAAGAACTGGTGAATTTCGTCACAGCCTTAGTCCCTTCAGAAACAGCATGCTTAGCCAATTCACCAGGAAGAACCAAACGCACTGCAGTCTGGATCTCACGAGAGGTTATGGTAGGCTTCTTGTTGTACCTGGCGAGCCTGGAAGATTCCTGAGCAAGCTTCTCGAAGATGTCGTTGATGAAGCTGTTCATGATCCCCATGGCCTTGCTGGAGATTCCAATGTCAGGGTGAACCTGCTTCAGAACCTTGAAGATGTAGATCTTGTAGGTTTCCACGCTCTTCTTCGTGCGCTTCTTCTTCTTCTCGCTGCCGGTGGCGTCCTTCGAGATCTTCTTCTCCGCCTTCGGCTTCTTCTCCGCCGGTGCCTTCTCCGCCGCCGCGGGCTTCTTCTCTGCCGGCTTCTTCTCTGCCTTGGGAGCCATTGTTGGGGTCTGAGAGTTTCTGAGTGAAATGATGAGTGAAGATTGAGTGGAGATTAAAGATTTCAGATTGTTATTATATAGAGGTGAGTGATGGGTTCTGATTGGAGGATAGGGGATAACACGGATCGATGACGTGTTTAGTTTCATGTTCGTTGATTTTACTGTAGGTAATTAACGGTTGAGATTACACCGGATCCTGAGTTTTGTTTACTTATCAGGAGCTTAAAACGGGCACGTGTTAAGTCTCAGCCTGGCAACTAACACTCTATATAATTTCCAAAAGAGGGGAATTTTGTATTTATTACTATGAATTAGTAATAAAATAAAAGTATTAATTGTATCTTTATAGAAGTTCACTAAAATAAATTCTTTATAGAAAATATTCTTAAATTCTAAATTTCTAGATATAAAAAACTTTTGACATTATATAAAAAATATTATAGTTTAGTTTTTAACTATAAAATATTATTAATAACTCATTAAAGTCAATTTAAATTAATATTATTATATTATTATTTAAAATATTTAATTAATATAATGAATAATATAAAAGGTTATTGGTCAAAAATAAAAACATTTGTGGTCAGGGACATCACTACCGTATCCCCAGCCAGATTAGTCACGTGGGGCCCCTTTCCCCCGTGGAGACTGGTGGCCAAAGGACAAAAAAAATATAAAAGGTTATTAATAACCAATTAATACTTTTTCAAAAAAAATAACCAACTAATATTGTTGTTAATGTGAATGTCAAGTCAATTTTACTTTTACTTATTTATTTTTAATTTTTTTCCCATGTTGACATTAATAATGAGAAATTGAAAAGTTATACACAACTAATTAACATAATAAATAGTATAAAATGTTATTAATAACTAACTAATATTGTTGAAGGTCAAGTCAATTTTACTTTTACTTATTATAATTATTATTTTTTTTCACAAGTTGTTATTAATAATGAGAAACTCATAAAACAAATTATAATTAGTATTTAATATAATTAATAGTATTAAAAATTTATTAATATCTAACTAATTTTTTTATTTATGTCAAATAAAACTAATATTGTTATTAATGTAAAGGTCAAGTCAATTTTACCTTTACTTATTATTATCATTATTTTTTTCCTAATTTTTTATTAATAATTAAAATTTAAATAATAATAATAATTTTTTAATATGATCAATTATATTTGTTACAATTATTAATTAATATAAAATTTTATTAATAACTAATTAATATTTTTATTAGAAGACAAATCAATTTTACTTATATATATAGGGAGCATATTAGGTGAGAGGAGTGTGTTATGGTTAGAGATGAGAGCATTTAATTACCACCATTAGATCCAAACAGATGGCTAAGATTTGTTTTAATAATTTGAGATGCACGTGACCCCTGTTTTCACTTTTGACATCATCACCTCTATTCCCTCGCACTGTTACTTCGCTCCCA
This sequence comes from Lotus japonicus, assembly GCF_012489685.1. Lineage (NCBI taxonomy): Eukaryota > Viridiplantae > Streptophyta > Magnoliopsida > Fabales > Fabaceae > Lotus > Lotus japonicus. The sequence goes on from NC_080045.1 coordinate 11,457,966, forward strand.
CCGTCCATGAGGTTTCAACCACCATAACTTTTTCTCCTTCGACGCCTCTACTTTAGTCCCTTGCCACCATCGCCACTAGCGTCGTCTAGCTTTCCGCCGTGGCCAGAAGCCCCGCTCCGTCGTACCCACCCAATTCGGAGGATGAGATCGAGTGCTTCAGGGGATGAGATCGCCATCAAGGGATGGGATCAAGTGCTTCAGGTCACGATTACGTTCCTTTTCTCGCTCTTGTTTTCTACCTTGGCTGGTTACCATTTGGTTGTTGTTGGGGCGGTGGTGGGGGTTGTGGTGGCAGTGGTGGTAGAAAATGGGTGTTTTGGGTTTTGGGTTGAAAGGGGTTTGGTGGTTCTGATCGGGAGGGTGTTGAATGGCATAAAGGTTTCATGGAGGATTCTTCTGTTGGTGATTTTGGTGGTGGGTGGTAGAAAGGTTTTGGAGGAGAAGAAGAAACAGAACAAGGAAAATAAGAGGGTTAGCATTTTTGGGTTGTGAAATTGAACTGAGCCTGAGTTTCAGATGCAGTAATGGAAGGAGATTTTTTGTGGGATTATGTCACAGAGACATGGACTAAGGGAGGGAGCGAGCGAGCGAGTCGTGGTGGTGGAAAAAGACAGAGGTGGTCATGTCAATCAAGGCGGTGCTTTGCAGATGTGGGTGGGCAGAGAGCGAGAGAGAAGTGAGAACAAGGTAACGGGTCACGTGCACGTTCTCTACTGTTAAAAAAAAAAGAACATATCTGAATCATTCATTTTTATCCAACGGTCACTAATTAATGTTCTCATCTCTCACTATAACAGACTTCTCTCACCTGATATGCTCATGTCTCTGTGACATAATCCCACAAAAAATCTCCTTCCATTACTGCATCTGAAACTTAGGCTCAGTTCAATTTCACAACCCAAAAATGCTAACCCTCTTATTTTCCTTGTTTTGTTTCTTCTTCTCCTCCAAAACCTTTCTACCACCCACCACCAAAATCACCAGCAGAAGAATCCTCCATGATCCCTTTATGCCATTCAACACTCTCCCCCAATCAGAACCACCAAAACCCCTTTCAACACAAAACCCCAAACACCCATTTTTCACCACCACCGCCACCACACCCCCACCACCGCCCCAACAACAACCAAATGGAAACCAGCCAAGGTAGAAAACAAGAGCGAGAAAAGGAACGTAATCGTGACCTGAAGCACTCGATCTCATCCCTTGATGGCGATCTCATCCCCTGAAGCACTCGATCTCATCCTCCGAATTGGGTGGGTACGGCGGAGCGGGGCTTCCGGCCACGGCGGAAAGCTAGATGGCGCCAGATGCGATGGTGGCAAGGGACAAAAGTAGAGGCGTCGAAGGAGAAGAAGTTATGGTGGTCGAAACCTCATGGACGATGGGAGCGAAGTAACGGTGCGAGATAACAGAGGTGATGATGTGAAAAGTGAAAACAGGGGTCACGTGCATCTCAAATTATCAAAACAAATCTTAGTCGTCTGTTTGGATCTAATGGTGGTAATTAAATGCTTTCTTCTCTAACCATAACACACTCCTCTCACTTGATATGCTCCCTATATATATCAAAGCCTTATCACTTAACATATATATATATATATATATATATATATATATATATATATATATATATATATGTTTGTGGTGTATTGATGGCTTGATGTTAACTCAAATTTTTTAGGGTTAAATATGTTTGTGGTGTATGAACTATAACGAATTATTTGTATTTGTATTGCTTTTGTTTAGTTTGTATTTGTAATTATCTTTGGGCTTTAGTCCCTTCTATCTATATATTTGGTTTTTCCAAAAAAAAAATTTTAATTGTGAGGTCTTCATCCTTCTACCCATTTGACTGATGATGTGTCACTATGACATGTAGGTTATTAAATTTTATTGATATAGTTTTTTTAAATAATTTTTAAATGTTTGTGTCGAATATACATATGACCAAAATAAAAATAGTAATTTTTCATCTTAACCTACTCCAATTGTTTTCATCCTCTGTCTTCTTTTTCCATCATCTCCTACCAAAATCTTAAAATTCAAAACTAAACTTTGATTAAACACTATACTCAGCACAATCTTGACCTAATCACATGACCTTTCCATTTCTTCAATTTTCCTTTGGCTAAATACATCAAACTTATCCACCACATGAAACCCCAACTCATATTCTTCCATTCCCAAGCACGACCCAAAAGTATGATTTCACGACCCAAAATCTTCCATTAACAGGGCTAAGATTACGATTTCATGCAGATTTAGATGAATTTGGTTTGTGATTTGATTTTATGGATAGATCAATTTCTTCATCCATTTTTCATTTTCGCAGATAAATAAACATAAAAAACAACCATGTGAGGAAGAGGAAAGGGAGGAGCTTAAATTACATCGTAAGGTCATGCAACATAAAATCTAAGGAATAACTGAGCCTGCGAGTTGTCATTTCGCAAGATCTGGTGGTGTATATCTTATTATTACTATTCTCATTAAGAACGTGATTCGCAACGTTGTCGCCTACACTGAGCACGATAGCTAAATTTTTAATTTGTGAATTTGAAGTTGCGGGTCTAATTAAAATTCCTCACCCTTGTTAATCTGGTTTATTTCTAAGTCGTAATTCCAATTTTATCATATTTGGATTGCTCCTCCAAAATTCAATGGTTATGTTTACGCATCGGGCTTGAATTGAATTTGAATGAAATTAACTTTTGGATCGAAATGTAAAATTTTCAAATTTTTTTCTAATGTCGAGATAAGTTACATACAGAGAATATTGAACTCTTGTGCTATTGGGAAATTTATTTTGTTAGGTGATTTGGTTTGTTGGTGAGTGGTACATTGAGTTGGATGAGATTTTTATGGATTTTTATGGTGGGTGATTGGATTGAGTTTTTTTGGAGGGTGAAGAATTTATGAATTTGTGATTAAACTATGATTTCTGGATCAAGATGATGAAAGATAAAGATGATGAGATGAGTAAAAAAATTTATTTTATGTTAGTCCCTTTCCATATAGGAATATTGTTACTTATCCCAGCATAAAATCCACATCACTTTAAACTTACATGTCATTATGTTACATCATCAGCCAAATGGTTCGAGGTACAAAATCTCACACGCCAACAAGTTAAGCGAGAATAAAATTGAGTGTTTACACACAGGACCAATTTAAGAACAAATTAAGCCAACTAAAAGTGGGAGAATTTAATAACCTATTGAAAATGGAGACTGAGTTTGGATACAATTCAGTCTTTACACAAATCATCGCCACGAATAATGAATGGAAGAAATAATATATGTTCCTGTTGTTACTTTTGGTTGTCTGCATTTTGTCAAAAACAACCTGATGTCGAAGCAGATGTTGTAACATCGTGCTGTGACATTTGTCCCTGCGGATCTCCTGTGTGTTTGGCTGGTTTTTCTAGAAGCTTTGGATTGATTTCGTGATAATCAAGTTAGGGTTATTGAAGAAGCTTCTGTGTGCTATCTGGAATATAATATAGTTGAATCAAATCTGTTGAAGAGGATTTGATTTGGTTTAAATTGTGAAAGTTGTTATCTTTTGTTAAAATCTTACTTGATAAGATTTGTTACTGGTTTAAAAAGATTTGTTCCAGATCTGTTTTGTGGACTCTATTTTCGTGCAAGCCCATTGAAGATCAAGACCTAAAGAATGGCTATTTAAGGAGGCTTAACCCTAGTTGCAAAGTGTGCCTTGGGCACCCAAGGATTGGGTTTTAGGGTTGTATTTTGTGAGTCCTTGTTCTGTTATTTTGTACACCACTCTACTGCCTCCATTGATCATCATATGTCATAGAGTTGGTTTGTTTTAGTTGAGTTGTAATCTCTTCAAACATGTGTTGATTGTTGTTACCAATCACTATGGCAGTGATTGAGAGAAAGAGAGAGGAGCTCTCATACTTAGGTTGATATACTAAGTAGAAAAACACTGGGTAGATTAGGAAAAGAACTATGAACTGAGGTGTTCATGAGTGTCTGTAGTTCCTAAATCTTGATATAGTGGATTTCCCTTCTTTGGGCGAAGCCCTCCAGATGTAGGTGATGTTGCACCGAACTGGGTTAACAATTCTCTGTGTTCTTTATTGTTTTTGTTGATTTAATACTGTGCTGCACATCTGCTGTTATCTGTTGTACGTTGTGCCAAATGTCCTAGACATTTGGTTCGATATCTGTTCTGTGCGCGAACCAAAATTTCAGTTCCAACTTAATATTTAGTTATTGTGGTGAATATTTGTGTTATTGTTTTATTTATACTAATGACACAACTTATGTTTTTGCAGAACTACAGGTTTTCATAGCAATTAAAAAAAAATATTGTTTATATTATGATAAACAATGTGTTACGAATGAGTATTTTACAACTTTTGGTGAAAATTAGGATCATTGTACTAAAGGCTTTTTAATTAGTAATGATGATGTGTAATGAAGAAGACCTTGATTAGGATAAAGATAAAAATTAATCTAAAGAGAAAGCGGATGTTAGTAAGGGCACTGAGAAAAGGAATGCAAGAGAGAATTCTCAAGTGGAATTTGCTAATGATATGACAAATTTTGGAGAAGCTACTTAGAAGAAAATGGAGGTGATGGAAAAGACTCGAGTTGGATCATCTATTAATTCCAGAAAAGTAGTTGGCTTGAGTAGTGAACAAGGATAAGGAAGCAATGATGACTTGTTTCCTTCAAGAATTTGATAACATTGCTGGAACTTCTTTTATGGAGGTTTTGCAGTTATTGAAAGAAGATCATATGTAAAGATTTTTTTATAGAGTTATCATATGATCGGAAGAAATATTTTACTCTTAATCTTATTCAGTATATCTTGTGATTCATTGTGTTTTCTTTATCTAGGATTTTTGACATTTTGAATCTTTATGTTTTTCTTTTGACTATGACATTTTGGATACCTTTTATCAACATAATGGTATGGATTGTTGGAATTGATAATTTTATTTATTTATGATGTCACTTGTTCGTTTACACACTTTATAGTTAATATTCGTTCATGTTTTCTTATGAAAAAAGTTTAACTTGCAAATGGAGATGAATGTGACGATTAGAAACTTACTTAATGATTCTCATGATGAACAATTTCTAAATATTATGGGTTTTACATAACAGAGTGTTTAAGTCAATACCCCAACCACAAAGGGCTTTGTAATGCACAAGCATAAATGGTCATCCAAGAAACATTTATGAAACATTTCGAATGGAATCATTGCATTTCATAGAATTATGTGTTGTGTTGAAGGAAAGAAATAAACGATAGGTACTAGCTTATTAAAATGTTCAAAGTTTGCAACATTTTTACTAATTATTTTCCAAATGGAGCAAACAGGATTTGTAGGTGATCGATTTAGACACTCGGTGAATACTATTTATATGCATTTCAAGAGAGTGTCAAAAGTCCTTTATCTTTCCTAATATTTCATTATTTCTCCTTCCTTTGATGGAGTTTCTCAAGAGATATAGTTCAATTCAAGATATTATCCTTTTTTCAAGGTAATTATGCTAAATTTTGTTTTAATGTATTAACGTTTATGGAAAAAAGCCAACAATAAATGAATCTCCTTCATTTTATCAAGGAAAATTATTAATATTTTTTATTCTATATATAACTATGCATGAGAAATTGATGGTATCCATATTTCATCATGAATTTTGAAGGATGAGCAAATTCTATACCATGGAGAAAAACTTGACACGACTATCAATGTAATATACTGTTGCTCTTTTAATATGAAATTCATATTTGCTATGGTTGATTGGAACATTACAATAAATGACTCGAGAGTTTTTGTATGAACTATTTATAAGGCTCCAAATCATTTCCATATATTCCTCCTACAAGCAAATATTATAATGTGGATCTGGATACACCAATATGTTTGAGTTTCTTTCACCATATATTGGACATTGATGTCACTTATGTGATTATAAATGTAGATAATGGTGGGAAATATTTGGGGGAAATGAAGGAGAGGAAGAAGTGGGGAAAATGAAGAATTACTATGAGAGAATTTTGTAGGACTAAAGATAATGTGAAAATTATATGTGCACACCTATATCTACCTAGGATTGCCACATGGACTGGTGACTAGGTAGAAAAAATTTCAAAAATACCACACATGAGGGTTATTTTCTATCAAACTAATTTCCCACATGGACTGGGACCAAAATCACATTTGACCTTTTTTTTTTATTTGATTTTGGTACCAAATAGAGTATATGATTTCACGCATATAACATGGACCGGTGAGATTCACTCAGATTGACAATTTGCACTAAAAAATAGGTCAACTTTACCAATTTGTATAATTGTATTATATAATTCCAAGTTTTATAAACACACCTGAAATTTGGGAAAATCAATGAAAAAAACAAACCCCAACGCTAAATGCGTCAAGGAATTTGAAGAAGGAGGAAGAAAAACGCACACCTCCCATGCGCTAAAAACAATTCTTTGGAATTTGGGGTTTCAAGAGAGTGGTTGGATCAAACCCATTTCACGCTAGCATTGCATCTGATGCTAAGCTAAAACAGGGCAGTGAATTTTGAAAGAAATTGAAGGCATCTTTTGCTTAGCACAAGTCTTGTTGCTAAGCAGTGGCGGAACAAGGAATCTTGTGAAGCCTGGGCAAAATTAAGTCTAAACCTAACTGCTCGCACCAGACGTTTGACTCAGTGTTTTAAATTGCAGTTGCGGCCACTGTAGTGTTCAACGTGATTTTTTTTATTTGCATAGTGTAGTGTGTTAAAAAGTCAATCATTATCATGATATTATCATGCCTATACTAATACATATTTAAATACAATATTAATTCCAAAATCTCAATATTAAATACATTCTAATTTCATTTAAAAAAGAAACAAACTTTTCTAAGAGATTCACAGTCCCACGAACAGTAAAAGAGAAACAACCTTTGTTTTATTTATTTATAAGCCATTGTAATATTAATAAGTCACCCATATAACAAATGAGAAAATAAAATAAAAAGAGATACAAAGAGGAGGAAAACCGTAAGTAGCATGGGAGAACAAAACAATAACAGGGTCAAAGCAAGAGAAAAACAAAAGAGCTTTTCATCTCACTCTCTGTAATAGAGACAAAAAATCAAACTTATTTTCCTCTCCTCTGTTCACCTCCTACTGCCCCACCGACCCAAAATAGTAAGAAATAAAAACAGATCAGCAAAACAGAGACTCAGGAAAAGGATAAATGAAAATTGGAGATGGAAACCTCTCACTCTCCGCCCACCGCCTTTCAAGCTTTCACCTCTCACTCTCTGTCTCTCTCACCAGCTCACCGTGATCTCCTCACCCACCGCCCAATTTTGCCCATTTTTTCTTTTTATTTTGGAGCCAAAAAAGAAGCTTGTCCAAAGAATTTTTTCTTTCTTTCCCTTAGAGCCTGGGCATAGGCCCAAGCTCGCCAGGCGGTGAATCCGCCCCTGTTGCTAAGCCATAAGAAGAAAACCAATCATGAAAAATGTGCTTTGGCTTAGAATCAGAATTAGAATAAGACAGAACAAAATATTCAATAAAAAAACATAAATAAAGATCATCACAACAAAAACAACATAAATAAAGATCATCACAACACAACTTCAGAAAAGAATACCCTTCAAATCAAAATTAGAATACCCTCCATGCTACCACCATCTCCACAACACACCACAACCATGTTTGCCCCCACACCACCACCATCTTTTCCCTCATCTTACAGTTTCATCTACAATAGAAAACAAAACAGAAAACAAATTAGAAAAAATACCCTTCAAATCAAATTAGAATCAGAATTATAAGAAAAATATACGTTGTGAGCTGTCATCAAATGCTGCAGATAGCGTTCTGCTTGTACATAGTATTCTATACCAAACGTGACCATAGTTTTCCTTTGGTCCTAAGAACACCTATCCAGAAATTCGTAGGAAAACTCTTCAAGCTTATCTTTACTTAATTTCGTTTTCCCCTTTAGTGCTTTCTGAACAAGCTCAACAAAATCAATACGGGTTGTTAGATTATTGAGGGCACCTCCTGTCCAAGCAGAGGCACATGCATATGGCGCAAAAGGATTAGTTGAAGTTCTGCTTGGTGGGCTTATGCTCCTGGTCCTCGTGTCCGGCTCGGGGTTAGGGGCTTCGGGATGAGTGTTGGGAAACTTTGGGAAAGTCATCTTCAAATTCTCAAACAAGTGTGTGGCTTTGTCCATTGGACCCCATGCACGGGAAGAACCATTCTGATCGAATAAAACAAAAAATAAAATTTTTAAGTTACCAAAATTCCAAAAAGAAAACAGTGTGTAGTGTGTAGCGTGTAGTGTGTCATGAAGGAAAGAAGAAGAATAGAAACTTACACTTTTATATCTCCTGAATTTTGATCTCAACTGCTTGAGTCTGTCCATCACTTCCTCTAGTGTTCTGGTAGTACACCCAGTATTGCATAGGGTAATGCATGAATCGTTATAAAACTGGGTAGCTAACTCCCATGTACTCTGTGCATCGGGAGTCATGTTTTCAAAATGACCTACTGAGTTTTTTACTGATATGAATATTTGTAAAAGTAGTGTGTCCTGTCCGTCGGTCCATCCATCTTGTTTTCCTTTGTTCCTTTTCTAACAATTATAAATTTAACAATTCATAACTAATTTAACAATTCTTAAATTGCACAAACATCTTTTGTGCAATTTCAGAAACCAGCAATATCAAACAGAAAAATTCTCAATAGCAGATAATGATTGAAACAGATTGAGCTGAGTAGAACTTGATCCACATCAGTACTAGAACAAATCCATCTAAATGTTGTTAAGTAACAATATAATTTTAGAAAAGAAGAACACAACAGAGAAAGTAAAATTAAACAAAGGAATGTTAGGGTTTCAGAGTTAGCCATCTTGCTTTCAGATTCAGAGAAGATAAAAGTATAAAACCACTAATAACCTAATTGATCTCCTATACACTATAGTATATTGGCAATCTTTTGCAGTTTGCAAGCAAGTAGCCAAAATTTTGAACCATAAAAAAAGAACTGAACAAATAAAAATCATAATGTTCCAAATTTCTTTGGCATGATGTCTTGACACACAGAAGGCCTCACTCTTTATCAAAATAAGGAAACTCAAACTGCATCATATAAATGTCTTTTATGTACCTCCCCATTTTGCTGGATCCAACCCAAAAGCTGAAAGTATGAAGTAGTAATACTAAAAAATGTTACTACTTAATTAAATTCAATATTAACCTTTGTTATGGTTTTGCATCTATTGGTTCTTCTACTGCTTCCACAAAGAATACAACCAAAGACAAGGTTAAAGACAATAGGTTAGTTCACGCTCAACAACTTATGTGATCAATGCTTATTTATTATCTGTTTTTTTGTGTGTAATATCGATGCACATATTTGTGATTCTGCAGAAACTGTACACCTTATATGTATCCATGTTCAGTGTTATGGTGAGGACAAAAAATGCTAGTATTGGAACTTGCAAGAGTCTCAAACAGGTTCTTTCTGAAATCTCCTCTAGTTAGGGTATTGTTGTCTACACAAAATGAAAGCATTACCAAACTTTTAACCTTCACTGCTATCATATGCATTTTCCTTTAGGTAACTGTTTTGTTCATTTATTAGTTTCTTGCTTTATTTGCTAGGAGGTGCAAGAGAAAAGGAAAACAGGGGGTCCCTCCTTTCTCTTCTATTGATAACTAATAAATAAAGTTTAAGAAAATTTGGTCATATGATTAAGTAAAACTATAACTTTTGCCTTAAAATTTAGAAAAATTTGGTCATATTGATTTTAGGAAATTCAAAAACTAAGTACACTAGCAAAGTTGAAATGCTTCGCAACTCAATATGACCATTCATTGTTGGGGAGGCAAACAAGAACAAAGGTTTGGGAATACTCCCCACAGTACGCAATACTCCATTACAGCAACAACAAAAAAAGTGACAATCACTTTTTAAGGCAAGCATGTAGTCATTAAAACTAGGGACTAGCCAATTGTTATCAGCAAATTAGACGAGCATGTACTTATTAAATTGAAGAGTGAATATCAGGGTACAATCAACTTTTATCTGAAAAAATAGCAATGGATTAAAACTAGGGACTAGCCAATTGCAATCAGCAAATTAGACGAGCATGTAGTCACACATTACAACAAGCACCTAAGAAACGACATAATTAGAGATGAGGTGAGATGAGATGAAGAACCGGGGAGGAAGTGGAAGCACAAGAACTCAGATGAGGTGAGATGAGCCTTCCTTTTCCGCTTTTCGTTCATGGTGAGAGAGTTAATGATATAGGTGGGCAGAAAGTTAACGGAGAGAGACTGAGAGTTGATGAGATTAGACCTTTTCCAGTGGCGGGAGAGAGAAAGAGAGAGATTCAGGAGATAAGGCAGTGGTTGTGCGCTTCAAGAAAGCCCATCTTGTTTTCAAAATCTTTTATACTTCCCAAATCTCTCTTTCTCCCTAGTAGTAGCCTTATGCATCTTTTTTTTATACTTCCCAAATCTATCTTTCTTCCTACATAACCCCTATTAGCAAGATAACCCCTACCCCTACTATACTTTTAAAAATACATATCTATATCTATTAAATATCTATGTATTCTTTTTTTTTTTGAGGGGCAATATCTATGTATTATAAAACCTCATATAAATGTACATTCACCCCTGCAAAGTTTTGGTTCTTAGACTTGAGCTCCCCCACAGTTGCCAAATATGGTTAATTCAAAAAATATATTTAAGCTATCATTTCACAATTAGGGGGGTTTGGCTTCCTTGACGGAGGGGTATGATAGGTTGGCGGAAGGAGGTTAGTTGCTTAGTTCCTTATTAGTTAATTAGTAGGGGTTAGTTGCTTAGTAGGGGGTTAGATGGTTAGTACAAAGGATTGAATTGTTATACTTAGATAATAATATACAGGAAAAACATTCTTTCAATCGGGGGAATAAGTCATTAGTTGTTTTCTAGTTTTCACCAAGAGGTATATGAATGTGGTTATCTTGTATACAAAGTTATATAGTAGGGGTTATGATACTAGTAGGGGTTCTAATGATAGTAGGGGTTATAGGTATAGTAGGGGTTATGATACTAGTAGGGTTTAGGGTTGGAATTTGGGGAAACATGAGGGCTGGACTGGTACCAAAATCACATTTGACCCTTTTTTTTATTTGATTTTGGTACCAAATAGAGTATATGATTTCACGCATATAACATTACTATTGAGATTCACTCAGATTGACAATTGCACTAAAAAATATGTCAACTTTACCAATATGTATAATTGTATTATATAATTTCAAGTTTTAACATTTAACCTATTTGAATCATGTGTAATATGAAATGAGATCAAAAATATATTTTTTGCACTTTTTATTTTATTTTTTCACATATAGGAACATTTAAAAATAGTTTTTATTCAAGTTCTCAGTTGCATGCTTCCTTTCTATTTAGGCGAAGTTGGTGCTTTCATTTTCCTTTTCAAACAATCTAATTAAAGAAAATACATCTGAAAAATGTAAAAAAAAAAAAATAAAAAATACATCTAGTTTTGCCATGGCCAGAGTTCAACTAATTTTACAGTTTTTCGTGATAGGAAGTTTGAAGCTATCATTAGTTTTATCTTTTTTTGTGTTGTTGCTTTTGAAGCCATTAGGCCAATGTTATTTGTTTATTTATCACCTTAATTAACAGATTTTGAGCTAGTGACCAAACTACAATCTACTATCTAATATGTTTCTTCAAAAAAAAAGGGCTTAATTGCAACTTTGGTCCCCGACGTTTACCAATGCCACGATTTTGGTCCCCCACCTAATTTAATTACATGGATGGTCCCCGACGTTGTAGGCCGTGTGCAACGTTAGTCCTACTGTTTATTTCTTAATGGAGGAGGCTTACGTGGACGTCCAGTTGGAGAGAGAAATGAGGTATGAGGAGAGAGGGAAGCACGTGAGTATCACGTGACCCTTATATGAACCCATTATACCTAAATCTGACGTGATACTCACGTGATACTCACGTGCTCCCCTCTCTCCTCATATAAGGTTCACGTGATACTCACGTGCTCCCCTCTCTCCTCAGATCTCCTTTTTCTCTCCAACTAGACGTCCACGTAAGCCTCCTCCATTAAGAAATAAACGGTAGGACTAACGTTGCACGCAACCTACAATGTCGGGGACCATCCATGTAATTAAATTAGGTGAGGGACCAAAATCGTGGCATTGGTAAACGTCGGGGACCAAAGTTGTAATTAAGCCAAAAAAGAGTTAGTAGTGGAGTGAGATATATTTTACTTTTCTTTCTACAGAAGCCCAATGTAAAAAGTCAAAGAACCACAATGTGGGCCAAATTCTTACACAGTTACTATATGAAAATGGTTGTGGGGGCACGTGGGGACATGTGGGGCAATGTACTACAATAATATACTTCCATCTCAATGGTATATTAACATCGAGTAGTATATTACTGATAAATTTCATGAAAATGGCGTGGGGGCAAATGCCCCACCCACCACAAACGTTCATTCGTCCTTGATGGGAATAGAGTGACGCGACTCTAGTAACAAGCGAATTTGTACAAATGCTAACTAGGTTTTTTTTATTTTTTGACAGCAAAAAGTTATATATATATATATATATATATAGCAATATAGGCAACCCCCAAAGAAAAAAAAAATCCTAGAAAAGCCGACTAAAGACCACCATAGATACAAAAAAACCAAGCGAAAAGACCCATGAACAAACCAAAAGAGACCAAAAACAATCACTTATACCGAGATCTAATGTTAGCAGTGATGCCTTGAAGGGCAACCTCATCAGAGCAATCATAAGATAATCCCATACGTTTCCCTAAGGCTAAAGACGACCTCGCCCTCGTCATCACACCTAGAGGGCCCTTAGACGTAGGGACCAAAGTGTCTGTCGCTTGACCTGAAGAAGGATCCACCTCTACAACCTGAAGCTTCAACTTCCTAGGCCGCCCACGAGGACGAGATGACAGCGCTGAAGAGCTACCAGCGTTCCCTTCCCTTGACCCAATGACCAAGCCACTAACACTCGCCCCACCGAAAGACTTTTTACGGCGGCCTCGCCGCTTAGGAGACCTAGGAACAACTTTAGACCTGATCTCCATACCTTTAGCAACCACTTCACAAGGCAGACCAGCAAATGCACATCCAACAGAACCCGAAGAAATCTCAGAAAAATCAGCAAGGGAAAAAGGGAAGGAAAATGCCCCAATAAACAATGCCCCAATAAACAATGACCCATCGAGCTTCCACCCTCTGACCCTCAAGAGGAGGCCTCCAAAGACCACGCAGAAACATGATCAGAAGGGAGGCAAGAAATTTTGAGCAAGGGACACTGATCAGAGAGCCTAAAAAACGAGCCCAAAATCTCTTGACCAGCCCAAAGCGAAGAGGAAGCAGATGCAAGAACTCCACGATTCAGGGATGAACAGAGAGTCTCCTCTTCATCCTCAAACAACTCATCACCGGAAAGCTTAGTAGGACCCTCAAAAATGGACCTCCCACACATAAGCTCTGGAAACATGGCAGAATCCTGAAACCTACACACATTAACTTTATGAGTTATAATTGATTGATACACACCTCCATATCTTTTCTACATGTATTTTATATTTATTTTTTTCTATCAATAAAATCATCTATTACATCTTTCCTTTCTTTCTTCTTTCTTTCTATCTCTCTTCCTTCATTCTTCACACACACACAAAATATTATCCTAATTTTATTTTTGAGAAAAGTGTAAGGTGGTTTTTGTTTATCTCTTAAACCGCAGTTACTATTGGCTATACCACTTTTCATTTTCTCACCCATAAGGGACAATTTTAAAATCTTCACTACAAAGTTGTTGTTCTTGCTCGCTCCATTGACCTGGCTGAGTTCGCATTTGTTGAAAATTGAGATCTTTGATATCTTTGAAAAATTAGATATTATATGAGAATTTAGTCATACACAGTGAAGATATAACAACTGTTTTTTTTTTAAGTTTAAGGCATGCTTTCTCTCTTTATATAGGTATAGGTTCTTGCAAAAATAGGTATAGGTACCTAACAGCCAAATCACAAGTAAAAATGAACACCGCCTTTTTTCCATTCAAGCTATTTTCCACTTCCCCTAACCATATCCCATCATGAGATTACCTACAAACCTCATGGTAGGGTTACCTTACCAGTGAGTACTAAACCTTTTCAAACGATCAGAGTACTGGCTGCCAGCAAGGGACAAAGAAGAAATCCAAAGGAGGATGATGAAAGTATCTTCACTTATTCTCATACCATGAAGAAATGGACTGATGTGGCATCTGCCGAACCTTCTGAAGATTTGAAGATTTTCGTAGGGAACTTGGCCCCAAGTGTTCGGACTGATGGATTGATCAATATTTTTAAGGAGGTATGATATGTGGAAAGTGCTAGGTTTGTTTGTTCTTCTCATAACTTACGTTGCCGGATTAGTTGCTGTAGTTTCTGCGTGCTTTTATTTTGTTTTATTCTCCTCTATTTTCAAACAAACCAAACCACACAGTATAAATGAACACCACCTTTTTCCATTCAAGCTTTTTTCCACTTCCCCTGACCGTATTCCATCATGAGGCTACCTACAAACCTCATGGAAGGGTTACCAGTGAGTGTTAAACCTTTTCTAACAATCAGAATACAAGCTGCCAGTAAGGGACAAAGAGGAAAGCCAAAGGAGGGTGATGAAAGTATCTACACCTATTCCCATACCATGAAGAAATGGACTGATGTGGCATCTGCCGAACCTTCTGAAGATTTGAAGATCTTTGTAGAGAACTTGGCCCCAAGTGTTCAGACTGGTGAATTGATGAATATTTTTAAGGAGGCATAATCTGTGGAAAGTGCTAGGTTTGTTTGTTCTTCTCAGAACTTACGTGGCTGGATCATGTTGTTGTAGTTTCTGCGTGCTTTTCTTCTGTTTTCTTCTCCTTTGTTTTCAAACAAACCAAACCACAAGTATAAATGAACACTGCCTTTTTCCATTCAAGCTTTTTTCCACTTCCCCTGACCATATACCATCATGAGATTACCTACAACCCTCATGGTAGGGTTACCTTACCAGTGAGTGTTAAACATTTTCTAACAATCAGAATACAGGCTGCCAGCAAGGGACAAAGAGGAAAGCCAAAGGAGGGTGATGAAAGTATCTTCACTTATTCTCATACCATGAAGAAATGGGCTGATGCGGCATCTGTTGAACCTTATGAAGATTTGAAGATCTTCTTAGGGAACTTGGCCCCAAGTGTTTGGACTGATGTATTGATCAATCTTTTTAAGGAGGCTGGATCTATGGAAAGTGCTAGGTTTGTATGTTCTTCTCCTAACTTACGTGGCTGGTATTGGATCAAGTGCTTACCACTACGCCAAAAGCAATTGTTGTTAGTGAGGGTGCAACTTTATTTCCTTATAGCACATAGTCCTCAAGGGGCTGCGATGTTAAGCGTCATGGGGTGGGATGTTAAGCCCATCGAATCCTAAGGGTGACGCTGGATTAATAAATCCAACAATCTCCCCCCTAGTGTTAGCCGGGGGATTCGAATCCATGACCTTGCTCTGATACCACTTATTGAATCAAGCGCTTACCACTACGCCAAAAGCAATTGCTGTTAGTGAGGGTGCAACTTTATTTCCTTATAACACAGAGTCCTCAAGGGGCTGCGATGTTAAGCGCCATGGGGTGGGATGTTAAGCCCATCGAATCCTAAGGGTGACGCTGGATTAATAAATCCAACAGCTGGATCATGTTGTTGCGGTTTCTGCGTGCTTTTCTTCTATTTTATTCTTCTCTGTTTTCTTTTCTTGCTATTACTTATCAAAAAATAGTTCATGCCAGTTTGGATTTCATAGTTGAGGTTCTGCCTCTAATTCAGTGACGAATCCAATAATTTTTAGATGTGCGGGCAAAATAATATATATATATATATATATTTTACTATTTAATTTTTTTGTAAATTAGCCAATTTCACCAAATAGAGAATATGATTTCATGCATATAACACTACTATTGAGATTCACTCAGATGGCCAATTTGCACTAAAAAATAGGTCAACTCTACCAATTAATATTACTTATTTAAACGAAGGAATAATTGTATTATACAATTTTAAGTTTTAACATTTAACCTATTTGAACCATGTGTAGTATAAAATGAGATCAAGAAAAATATTTTTTGAATTTTTATTTTTACTTTTTCACATATGTGAACATTTAAAAATAGTTTTTATTCACGTTCTCAGTTGCATGCTTCCTTTTTATTTTGGCGAAGTTGGGGCTTTTATTTTCCTTTTCAAACAATCTAATTAAAGAAAATACATATGAAAAATGTAAAAATAAAATAAAATACATCTAGTTTTGTCATGATCAGAGTTCGATTAATTTTTCTATCGGGATAGATTTTCTAGAGTTTTTGGTGATAGGAAGTTTGAATCTATTAGGCCAATGTTATTTGTTTATTTATTACCCCAATTAGCATATTTTGGGCTAGTGTCCAAACTACAATCTACTATCTAATATGTTTCTTCAAAAAAAAAGAGTTAGCAGTGGAATGTGATATATTTTACTTTTCTTTCTATAGAAGCTCAATGTAAAAAGTCAAAGAATCACAATGTGGGCCAAAATTCTTACACAGTTACTATATGGAAATGGTTGTGGGGCACTTGGGGTATTTGGGGCAATGTACTTCAATAATATACTTCAATCTCAATGGTATATTAACATAGAGTAGTATATTACTGATAAATTTCTTGAAAATGACGTGGGGGCAAAGGCCCCGCCCACCCCAAACGTACATTCGTCCCGGTTTCTTCCCCTTTTTGTTTTTTGGATGTTTTCTTTTTCTTTTCTCTTGCATTCGGCTTTGTTTCATCCCTCTATTCTCAGTTATATCATTATCAAATTTTTAAAGTGCGGTACAAAATGTTCATATTTGTAATGTTTCTGCACTTTAAAAGTATGTTGCTATTTTACTATACCACACTTAAAAGTGCAGTTTATTTTTAGGCTTAAATGCACTTTTGGACCCCCAAGTTTATATTTTTTGCGATTGTTGACCCTGATCTTATTTTTCTATGAATGGAGACCCTAATCTTTCAAAATGTTGCACCGTTTACCCTTCCGTCCAAATCCGTCAAAAACTTGACGGAACCCACTTACCTGGCCTTCCGACGGAAGGGTAAACGGTGCAACGTTTTGAAAGATTAGGGTCTCCATTCAAACTAAAAATAAGATCAGGGTCATCAATCGCAAAAAAATGTAAACTTGAGGGTCCAAAAGTGTATTTAAGCCATTTTTTTAAATCCCCCTTTTATCCACGTGGAAGTCCATATTAGCGTGTTCCGTCAAGTTTTTTACGGATTTGGACGGAAGGGTAAACGGTGCAGCGTTTTGAAAGAATAGGGTTCCCATTCGTACAAAAAAAAGAAAGGTTGATAATCGCAAAAAGTTAAAACATGAGGGTCCAAAAGTGCATTTAAGCCTTATTTTTACATGCTACAATTGTTTAACTACTAGTATAATGGCATGTGCGATGCACAAGGGTTAATTTTGAAGAAAAAAAATTATAACATATAATTTAATTTTTATATTTTTTAGAGAAGATAAATAGTATAAACAATTATAAAAAATGTTGAGAAACAACTTCTCTCAACAATATGGGTACTGTAACCTGGTCAACCAAAAGGCTGACAAAAGTAACCAACCATCACAGCAATAACCTTCCCAAAAACCTCTAAAAAACTAGCAAACACACAACCAAAACCCACCCAAAGACCAACAGCCCATAAACAAACAACAAGCAAATCCTTATAATGATATAAAAATTGCATATAGAAAAAGTTATATAAATTTTCATTTTTTTTATTTCGTTCTTGAAATACATAAACTATTATACAAAATTTATAAGACATAGAAGATATAATACATATATTGTTAAGTAAAATGATAAATGGCCTCTATGAAAAACAACAAAATAGAATGAAAAATGACCCTAGTTATTTATTTATGAGAAATAGTAACAAATTTCAAGTTGTCATACAAAATTGTTGGATATAAATATTCAATTCATCTAATCAACAACTAATACGCATGATAAATTGAAAGAAACAACAATTTTTTTGAATATTGTCCTTATAATTAAATTCTATTTTTGAGGAAGTCTTCTACGAAGCTGCAGTAGTTGAGACTCCAACATGGATGAGATGTGGATCATTCTTATGAATTCCAAACCATATGAAACTTTTCTCAGTAAGTTTATTAGTTTTTGTAAATTTACTCCAGCCATTCTTCAAGTCGCACTCAACATCATTGCTTGGGTTCCAAATCACGTCATAGTAAAATCTCATTTTTTTCTGGTCTCATAAGACACAATATGTTGGCTTGGTAGGTAGCAATGATTCTTTTATAGTTTCTGCGGATAGTGCCTACAAAATAAAAAT
The DNA here is from genome assembly GCF_012489685.1 of Lotus japonicus. NCBI lineage: Eukaryota > Viridiplantae > Streptophyta > Magnoliopsida > Fabales > Fabaceae > Lotus > Lotus japonicus. Next base: position 11,476,458 of record NC_080045.1, read on the forward strand.
ATATTAAACACATATCCAACAAAATAGGATTGAGGAAGAAAATATATGAGGTAGAAAAAGATAAAACCACCAATTTGCTATCAATAATATGAGATTTTGTTAGGTTCACTTTGCTATAATGAAACATCTCAAAATTCGAGAATTATGGATCACTGCTATAATCAATTGGGTTTGCTTTAGGAATCAGCCAGCCTATATCGAATAGCATAAGAGGTGTTGGATAGGTCACTTCCTGTTGTTCTTGATCCTGAATTTGTATCGGGTTAATGGTTAAATTAATCTCTGAGTTTGTAAGTGAGTTTGATTTTAGTCCCTCCGAGCAAAAATGACGTTTAGTATTTTTACAATTACTGGATGTTTCTTACCGCTACTAAACATCATTTTTCTTCAAATGGACTAAAATCAAACTCGCTTACAAACTCAGGGACTAATTTGACCATTAACTCATTTTTATAATATGGAATTCAAAAACTCCAATGTAACACAATCTAAGCCAACCACCATCGTTCAAACGATAATAAAACATAAGGCCTCATATTCCACCTGCAACACAAGTTTTGTCACCTTAGTTTTGAGCTTAATGTTGAATTTATTTCCAACATTATCTTTGAAAGTTGTAGTTGGTGATGTCCTAGATCCAAATTCTTGAAGAAACATATTTTAAATGGGGCTTCTTCCCTGGTAAATTACCCACCAGAAGATTCAGTAACGGTTGATAAATTAAAACATCAAAATACTTTCTTTCTACAACCAAATTAAACTTACAATAGATGGGTGGACTTCTACATATAAGAGTTTGTTTGTTGGAATCCTATGAAATTTCATGACTTGGTCATATTGTCAACATTGGAAAAATGATGAAAATAACTAATTAGACATGTCTAAAAAAATTTGAAAATTGAAAGTTGAGCTTAAAAAAAGCACTCACGTAGCAACTTTGGTAACTGAAATAACTACAAATGTTAACTATTCTGAATGGTAGTAAAAAAAATTGTAGTTATATGAAAAATAACCTAGAAAAGCATAGCAATGAAATTTACGATGTTTTGAAGGTGGAAATAAAAAACTATGAAATTTGTGTCGTCTTTGAGTGTCTACAAGGAAGGAACTGAAAAACGTTTTAACTAAAACGATTTTGATAAAAAACAATGCTTCTAGTATTTCAGGGTTTAGGGTGCTTAATATAGAAGTATATAACACACCTGAATGAGGCCATTAATGATTAGGTACATATGAATATATTGATACATGAACAACCAAAATCATTTAGTTTGCCTTCAATCATATTAATGATTTTGGAAGGTAGGCTGTGATTCATGCGAAGCATTTATCGCATGGAAAAACTGTCAGATTGCTTTTTAGAACACAAATTTTGTTCTTGGAATTCTCCATTTAATTCACACATATCATACTTTAAAGTGCGAAATTTTATTTTTTTATCTTCATGTTTCAGCATACCGCAGCGGTTATGTATATGCATACCACACCTTAAAGTGCGGAATTTTATTTTTTTATGTTAATGTCAGCATACTACACTTTAACGTGCGGGACTATATTTGCGTATCGTTTCATTTTAAATTTAGCGTATTGTGTCTTATATTCCACACTTTAACACATGATGAACCTTTGCAAATTGTTGTTCCGCACTTTAAAGTGCGGTATGTTAGTTGTTGTTTCGTACTTTAACGTGTGGTATTTTACTTTGAAATGTTATTTTACTTCTTTGTTCGCGGATATGGTTACAACTCATGGTAGCATACGTCGTTATGCACCCGCACCCCCACCGAAGAACGTTTTAGACCTTCCACCGCAGCACGTAGAAGGTTTGGTGTGTTCAAGGGGACCATGTAGAGTAGGATCTTCATATAGTGACAATGACCTTCATATGGTGCATGGGGAGCATGAGGATGGTGATAGTGATGAGCTGGTGCATGGGGGGATGATGATGAAGATGATGATGAGGACAAGAAGGAGCAACAATTGCAACGATAATGATGAGCCCGACAAGCACCTTACGTCATTCCTAGGTAGTATGCATGATTTGTCTGTATTGCGGAGCTATGATACTCACATTGCTTATCGGTGTGAAAGTCTTACCTAAACCCACCGATTCAGGATATGTATGTATTGAAGATGTACAACTATGGCAGGAAGTTAATGAAGAAAGGATGTGGTCACCCCTACATCACTACAAGGGTACTGAGATCGGGTCTCACCCCTCTTATGGACATCAATTTCAGCATAATCAACAAGAGGATGATTTATGCATTTGTTGAGAGGTGACATCTAGAGACATCATCTTTCCATTTTTCATTTGGTGAGATGATTATCACTTTGCATGATGTATCAGATATGCTTCATATCCGCGCCAATTGAAACTTCTTCACACTAACTGCTGCAGATCGAGATGAATGTGCCTAAGCTCTGGTTGAGCATTAAAGGATGACTACAACACAACAGTGATAGTCAAGACTAAGGGAAAAGTCATTCACTTTTCATGGCTTGAGAAAGTTATGAAAAAAGGATTCAACTAGAAAGATTGTAGGTCGCTGCTAAGACATTCATGCTACAAGCATGACAATATTCAGAAACAAGAGTAGGACCCGTACAGACATTCGCTATCTCTCATTGTTTAAGGACCTCTAGTTGGTGGGCACACATGCATAGGGTGCAGCTGCATTAGCCTATTTGTACGACCATCTTCGTGATGGTAGTCGGAGGAGTGTATACACCATGGGAGGTAATATGACTTTGCTTCAGTTTAAATGTTATTCAATTTATCTGTCTGTTCAACATGCATATGGTGTAACTTTAATTTAATACATATTCTTGTTTACATGCCTAGATTTTCTAGAACTTCCCCACCACTCTATTTGATAATAGGATTTAATCGAAGGTATATAAAGGAGATGCCTAAAACCATGCAGTCAGGATGTATTCGGGGTGACGAGGACATAGGAAAAAAAGGTGTTGATCTAGATGATTTTGCAGCAAAGCTATCACATAGACCATATCTAGCCTTTCGAGGATGTCTCCATTTACAACGAGTTTATCCGTTATTATAGCGTGGTCCACCCATACCAGTCGATGAGAGTCTTGTGGAAGTTTGGATTTATGTCGACCATACCTCCTTCACCTCCTGATACACATGCTTGTGAGTTGGTCGATATGATGTGGATCCAGTACAGAGTCCTGGGTAGCACTCCAAAACATGCATGTTATAGTTTAGCAGAGCATACACAACGATTTAGTGTAGGTCCAAGAAGAAGAATGGCAGCGAGCCATCGACACATCTAGCTCTAGATGATTTGGGTCCATGTTTTATAATTCCGTAAAATAATTTCACACTTTGTATGTGCGGAATGGAATGACATTTTCGATATTGGGGTGGCGTGAAAATGCATATAGGTGGACACCAAAATAAAAACCTTTTTTTTTGTTGTCTCAACGCTTGACCCATCAAATACCCCAACAACCCTCTTTGGGCTCGTAAAGATTGCGGCAAAAAACATAAAGTTTCTCTTTCACACGCCGAAAACAAAACAGAGATCCCCTCCATCAGAATCAAATTTCAGCTCCGACCACCGAACTGCCACTATTTGGTATATATCCTCTCTTTCTCATCTTTGTTGTTTCTATCTCAATTCCAATTCCATTTACAAATTTTACATTTCAATTTTTATTTTTGCTGCAAATTTGGCTATGCGTGTTGTCAAACCCTTGATTCATTTGGTTCTTTAACTTAGTCTGTTCAACTTAAATTGAGAATAAGATTGTTAGTGCATGTAAGCAATTACTGCATAACTAAATCAGTTAGCTTTGTTAGAATCTGTTAGCATACTAGTTCAGTTTATTAGCTTTATCTGTTTCTATCAACAATGCTCGATTTTATGGTGAAATCATGTTACCATGTCAGGTTACTATGGCTTCTGAGCTGAACAAAGAAAATTGAAATTCAATTATATATACATACATCCATTGCAATTGTAATTCTGTATTATAAGTTTTTGAGCTAATTTCAGTTCAGTTAGAATTAGTTTTGGATTTTCAATTTTGCGTTCAAAGTTTAGTTTCAATATCTGAATGAAGGTTTTGGTTATCTTTCGAATCTTCAGTTGCCATTTCATCCAGTTCAAAAATGAAGTTTCTTGATTGGTACTAGGGATGGCAATTTCCACCTGTATATGGGGATCCCCGTGGGGACTGCCCCGTTTGGGGCCCCGATCCTGGGGAATTTTTCCCTGTGGGGGTGGGGATGGGGACAAAAATCCCCCCGAAACAAATTTGGGGATGGGGATGGGGATCACCCTCCCCGCCCCGCGGGGACCCCGCCCCGTATATATATGTAAAAAATTAATAATACCTTTAGTAATCAAAGTCAAGTAGGTAATAAAAAATATAAAGTATCATAGCCAATTATATAGAGTTCAAAAAAAAATAGCCAATTATATATAAAAGTTTAAAAATCAGAATACAATCAGTCGGTTGTAAAAAAAAGAATACAAACAGTCAATTATAAAACCCTAGATTTCTTACCACTATAAGTATAACCCTATTTCACATTGGTCCCATCCCTCTTCCTTTTCTATTACCGCCGCAACATCAGCGTTGACTTTTGAGATATTTTGGATGATAGACTTCACATTTTTTTAGATTGAATGTTGAATTTTATATGTCAATTTTCTTATTTGTAGACTTAATGTTATGAATTTTGATCAATGTTATTTGAACTTCAATATACATTTTCATGGAATTTGACATGTTTTATTCTCATCCGTGGTTTCTATACATTTGTGGTCCAGGAAGAAATTTGTGTATTTTTTATATTTAATTTAGTTTTATTATATTTTTAATGATGTGTTAATGGTCCCCATGGGGACCCGTGGGGACCCGTGGGGAGGTGGGGATTGGGGATGGGGTGAAAATTTACCCCGCCGTGGGGAATGGGGATGGGGACGGGGACAAAAGAGAGATGCGGGGACGGGGATGGGGGGGCCACTCCCCGCCCCGCCCCGCGCGGGTGCCATCCCTAATTGGTACTTGAAGATCGGGGTCGTGTCAGCTTATCTTGGGGCTTCTATGGAACTGTTCATGATCAAAACTGGCTTCTGTGTGAGAAATTTCCTTTCTTTATTCTTCAATCACTCTTGCTATGTCTAAGCATGTTCTTGTTTTTCCATTATGTGTTCTTATTGACACTGTTTCAACACTTATTGTAATTCATATTATTATTTATTTGACCTTTTGATTTCTATAGTAGCAGGTTATTGATTTTGGTTACTTGATTTGTATCGTGAGTACATATTGCGCCCAATACTGCTAGATGCAAAACTCCATAATGTTGTTTAAGTTGAGTTTTTGAAAGTATTATGGTCTTCCATTGAGAAGGGATTTTCGAGAAATATCTTGGACCCTGGCCTCATTTGAAAGAGCTTATTTGAACGTGTTTTAAAACATAAAAGTACTTGTACAAGTGTTTGTGAGAGGTTATCCAGATAGTTAATGGCTTACCTATAAGCTGTTTTAACTTGTGAGCTTATTTTCATAAGTTGTTTAGATTAGCTTATGAATAAAATCTTATGCTTACCTATAACCTATTTCCAGCTTATTTCTAGAAGTTTCTCACATTAACTTATCAATTAGCACTTATGCGATAAGCTCTTATTTTCATAAGCGCTTAATTTAGCTGTTTACCCAAACATACCCCCTATCATAAATGTCTTTTCACATTATTTCTTTTGGTTGAGTTTTCCAATGCCCCAATCAAGACACTATTATGCATATGAAGATGTTATTTGATAATTGTTTTCTTCAGGATTTTGATAGTCCCTGCTGCTGTTGGTGCTTTTTAATCCAAGGATTTGTTACTTCATAAAGTTTGAATTTGTTCAATTTTTTCTCACATCATGCAGATGACAAAGTAACTGTTTTGGAGTCAGAAAACCGTGCATGGGAGAATTCCCCCGAAGCTCAGGCAATGAGAAAAGCTCTCAACCCTTGGAAACATATTGATGCAGAAGGAACAAAGAAGTCCTGACTTGAGTATGAACTATTTTCTTAAAATCCATGAGTGATCTGTTAAGATGTTAAATGAGAATATGTTGGGTTTAGGTATTAGCTATCATGGAACTGGTAGTGCCCACCCAACTTCAGTTGTTGTATGTTGTCTGGCAGCCTACTAAAACATTAAAATAGAAGTAAAAACGGCCCAAGATATTTATTTCTGAGAAATAGTAACAAAGTCCCAATTGTCATACAAAATTGTTGGATATAAAAATCCAATTCATATAATCAACAACCAGTAACACGTGATAAATTGAAAACATGCGAATATTGTCCTTGTAATTAGATTCTATTTTAGAGGAAGTCTTCTACGAAGCTACAGTAGTTGAGACTCCAACATTTTTTTTGGTCAATGTTGAGACTCCAACAGGGATGAGATGTGGATCATTCTTATGAATTTCAAACCATATGGAACTGTTCCCATTAAGTCTATTAGTTTTTGTAAGCTTCCTCCAGCCATTCTTCAAGTAGCACTCAACATCATTGCTTGGTTTCCAAATCATGTCATTATAAAATCTCATTTTTTTCTAATCTTGTAAGACACAATATTAAGTAGCAATGCTTCTTTTATAGTTTCTGTTAATAGTGCCTATACAATAAAAATAGATTAAACACATATCCAACAAAATAGGATTGAGGAAGACAATATATGAGTTGGAAAAAAGATAAAACCACCTTTTTGTTATTAGTAATATGAAATTTTGTTAGGTTCACTTCAATATAAGGAAACATCTCAAAATTCGAGAATTATGGATCACTGCTATAATCAATTGGGTCTGCTTCAGGAATCAGCCAACCCATATCGAATTACCTAAGAGGCGTTCGATAGGTCACTTCATGTTGTTCTCGATCCTGAATTTTTAAAATATGGAATTCAAAAACTCCAATGTAACACAATCTAAGCCAACCACCATCGTTCAAACGATAATAAAACATAAGGCCTCACATTCCACCCACAAAAAAAATTGTTGTCACCTTTAGTCTTAAGCTTAATGTTGAATTTATTTCCAACATGATCTTTGAAAGTTGCAGTTGGTGATAGCCTAGTTCCAAATTCATGAAGAAACATATTTGAAATGAAGCTTCTTCCCTAGTAAATTATCCACCAGAAGTTTCAGTAACGGTTGATAAATTAAAACATCAAAATAATGTCTTTCTGCAGCTAAATTAAACTTACAACAGATGGGTGGACTTCTACATATAAGAGCTTGTTTGTTGAGATCCTCTGAAATTTCATGACTTAGTCATATTTTCTACATTGGAAAAGTTTTGAATATAACTAGTTAGACATGTCTAAAAAAATTGAAAATTGAAAGATGAGCTTAAAAAAAGCACTAACGTAGCAAATTTGGTAAATGAAATAACTGCAAATGTTGAATATTATGACTGGTAATTATACACTAGTGTTATATTTTACTTTGAAATGTTATTTTACTTCTTTGTTCGCAGATATGGTTAGAACTCATGGTAGCATACGTCGTTATGCACTCGCACCCCCACCGAAGAATGTTTTAGACCTGCCACCGCAGCACGTAAAAGGCGTGGTGTGTTCAAGTGGACCATGCAGAGTAGGATCAATATGAAGGGGACCTGAAACAGGAGCAGGAGAATTATGGTGACGAGGACCTTCATATGGTGCATGGGGAGCAGGAGGATGGTGATGGTGATGAGCAAGTGCATGGGGGAATGATGATGAAGATGATGAGGAGGACCAGAAGGAGCAACAACTGCGGTAGTTGGACGATAATGACGAGGCCGACAAGCACCTTACGTCATTCCCGAGTAGTCCACATGATTTGTCTGTATTGCGGAGCTATGATACTCACATTGTTGTTTGGTGTGAAAGTCTGACCTACACCCACATATTTAGGATATGGATGTATTAAAGATGTACTATTATGGCAGGAAGTTCACGAAGAAAGGATGTGGTCACGCTTACATCACTATAGTGGTACTGAGGTCGGGTCTCGCCCTCTTATGGACATCGATTTCAACATAATCGATAAGGGACTGATTTCTGCATTTGTTGAGAGGTGACATCCACAGACATCATATTTCTATTTGCCATTTGGTGAGATGACTATCGCTTTGGATGATGTATCAGTTATGCTTCATATCCCCACCAATGGAAACTTCATCACACTAACTAAGGGCAAGGTCATTCGCTTTTCATGTTTTTTTTTTGTAATAACTTGGGCAGCCTGGCCCATCTTCTCCCACCCCAGCATCCCTCAACCAAAAAAACATAACTGCCCCACCCACCCGATGATCCATCCCACCTCTCTTCTTTCTTTCACGATTTCAATTCTTCAGCCGCACACACACACACACACACACACACACACACACACACATGCGTTCGATTGCAGCGCAGCCTCTCTCACGCGGGCCATAAATCCGCCCCTGCTGCTGCTTCGCAGGTACCAGTTCTTCCAATAGTTATTTTCCATTGTCCTTGTTTAGATTAACTATCCAATTCAATGATTCATTTCTAGCTTGCTGGTTTTTGCTATCTGAGGCGTGTTGTGAGGTATTACTGATTGAGCTTTTTTGTTATCTTCAGCAGCCGTTGTTGTCAAAAATGAAGTTTCTCGATTGGTACTTGAAGATCGGGGTTGTGTCAGCTTTGCTTGGGGCTTCTATGGAACTGTTCATGATCAAAACTGGCTTCTGTGTGAGAAATTTCCTTTCTTTATTCTTCAATCACTCTTGCTATGTCTAAGCATTTTCTTGTTTTTCCATTATGTGTTCTTATTGACACTGTTTCAAAACTTATTGTAATTTCATATTGTTATTTATTTGGCCTTTTGTTTTCTATAGTAGCAGGTTATTGATTTTGCTTACTTGATTTGTATCGTGAGTACATATTGCGCCCAATACTGCTAGATGCAAAACTCCATAATAAGTTGAGTTTTTGAAAGTATTATGGTCTTTCAGTGAGAAGGGATTTTCGAGAAATATCATTTGAAAGAGCTTATTTGAACTTATTTTAAAACATAAAAGTACTTGTACAAGTGTTTGTGAGAGGTTATCCAAATAGTTAATGGCTTACCTATAAGTTGTTTTGACTTGTGAGCTTATTTTCATAAGTTGTTTAGATTTGCTTTTGAATAAGAACTTATGCTTACCTATAACCTTTTTCCAGCTTATTTCAAGAAGTTTCTCACATTAGCTTATAAGTAAGCGCTTATGTGATAAGCTCTTATTGTCATAAGCGCTTAATTAAGCTGTTTACCCAAACACACCCTATCGTAGATGTCTTCTCACATTATTTCTGTTGGTTGAGTTTTCCAATGCCCCAATCAAGACACTAGTTTGCATATGAAGAGGTTATTTGATAATTGTTTTATTCAGGATTTTGATAGTCCCTGTTGCTGTTGGCGCTTTTTAATCCAAGGATTTTTTACTTCATAAAGTTTGAATTTGTTCAATTTTTTCTCGCATTATGCAGATGATAAAGTAACCGTTTTGGAGTCAGAAAAACGTGCATGGGAGAATTCCCCTGAAGCTCAGGCAATGAGAGATGCTCTCAACCCTTGGAGACATATTGATGCAGAAGGAACAAAGAAGTCCTGACTTGATTATGAATAAAATCCGTGAGTGATCTGTTAAGATGTTAAATGAGAATGTGTTGGATTTAGGTATTAGCTATCATGGAACTGGTAGTGCCCACCCTACAACTTCAGTTGCTGCATGTTGTCTGGCAGCCTGCTAATTATGTGCAACTCCGGGATGGATCACCACAGCCGTCAATTTTATTTTGTCCCTTTCTTGCCTTAGATCTTTGATTTATCTCATTTTTGTATTGAATAAAGTTCAGAATATTCTTGGCAATATGAATGTCACGTTGTTTTCAATTAAAGAAAAAAAAACTGCAAATGGTTCTGAAATTGTTTTTCTCTACCTGGCATTTACTTCTGCTATGCAAGTATATTCTAAATTCTAACTAGTCTTTCCTATCCAGTATAATGTGTGAATTTTGGTATACAAAGATTAGAGAGCTGTATTGTTTTTTTTTCTTTTCTAAATTTACTGGCCATATGATAAGCCATGCAAAATTTTGTAGAGCTTTTTACTAGAGTCCGAGGTGCTGACCATGAGAGAGGGAAGTGAAATATAGAATATCAAAAGGATAAAACTTACATCAAGTTTCTTATATCTATTCTATCAAGTTCTCCAATTATGTAGTGACATGAGTCTAATTTTTTAAAATTTAACAATTAAATCTTAATAAATATCATTTATTTTTAGAAGTAAAGTCCATTTGTCATTGTTTCAATGAAGAACTTGACAGAATGGAGATAAGTAACATCATATAGAAATCAGCTCCCATAGACGAAGCCTGGTCATCAACTACTTATCCATTTAGATTGTTGAACTTGACTAGTGCATATCAACAACTACTTCACCTGCAGGATTTATTGACGAGTTTGAGTATCGAAAAAGCTTTGACACTCCTTTTTAAGTGAAAATGGAGTGGGGAGTTGAGAGATAGGAAGAAAAAAGAGAGAAAGTAAAAGGTGTGGTGATTGATATGATTACAAGATAAGAGATGATAAAAAGTGAATGTGGAAATGAAGTGGAAAATTATATAAGTTGAAGGAATCAATAGCTCTTTCATGAAAAATTACATTCATGAAGTTAGTTCTAGTCAATGGTATCTTATTCAGGCTGGCTCAAAGGACCACACATCCCAATACCATTCTGATCGGTCCAAATGACTACATGACTAATATCAACCAGGTTGGTCGATTAGGACGACCAAGTATAAAATTATAATAAAATTAGAGCATGACTTCAATTCTCTTAACCTTTTGGGTAATTGCAAAGGTAAGTTGTTAGTATCGTGGTCTAGCTAACGAAACCAACCCATATGCCAACTTGGCAAACGACTAACTACCTACATGGTTCATCATATTGTATGTCCAAAAGGCTTACCTTGCACTATAAGTAACTTAGACAATTTATTTGCTTTCTATTGTTCTTCTTATACCTTAAAGATTCTCTCTGTGGTGTCAAGCTGTCTAGAGCATCATAATCACCTTTTGCATCTACCTCCCTTATGCTCCATCATGCTCATTTACTACACTGTAGTTCATCTAAGCGATCACCACCATACTTGCTCAAAGAGTCACCTTGCTCGAGTTCTCAAAAGATCAAGCCTAAATATGCACTTTGGATTTATAGTGAGACATCTTTCGTGGGTCTGGATTAGGAGTAAGAAGGCCAGTGGCAGAGTTCTGGACTTCTTTTTACAGGGGAGACCTCCGTGGTTTCTCAGTTTCTTTATGGACTCGGCATATTCTCTTTGCAACTAGGATATTATGCTTAGTATCCATTTGTCGAAATTTTTTATTAGTGTTGCCGTATTCTAAGAATCAATTTTAAACATTAAACGTATGACTGTTTCCACCCAATGAAGGTTTGGGGCGTATAATTTTAAACATTTGGTTCCCTTGTGCTTTTACAAATATATTCTTTGCTTTATTAAAAAAAAAGACTTCCAAATTTGTGGAAGGGAGGGTATGAGTATAAACTTATCACACATTATTTGCACATTTTACAGGTAAAGAGAGAAGAGTATATCATTATAAAAAAAAAAGAGAAGAATATAAAGACAAGTCAGACAACTTTGATATGAATATATGAAGATATCATTTACCACTCAAAATTACGCACATATGTGAAGAATATATGAAGATATGTATAGAATATGAAGATATCATTTAACACTCAAAATTACGCAGATATGTATAGAATATGCATGTGTTGTCAGTTCTGAGACAGATATACATGCGACATACAAAGCCAATCTTTTTTGTTTTTTTTTATAGTGGCATACAAAGCCAATTTTCGTCATAGTCATCTTTTGGACCAAGCATAGCATAGCCACCATGCGTCAACACTACCGCCTCAAGCTCTCGACAACGTAGTCTGCATACAAGGACCTACACATAAAATGAAAAGAATTATAAACAGAGCATGCATGAAACGAGAATAGTATTAAAACTGAAACCAAAAGTAACGCATTTTAATTAAATTCTAAAACTATTTCAAGAAAAAGCATTGGACATGAACATGATGTCAATTTTGAGACAACCAAAGAATCAATTATAACTTTTGAACCAATACAATTTTTAGATTATCGACCACTAATGGAAAAGAAATGGTCTGAGTCGCTTACATGGAATGCTTGATTGCTTCAAAGGCAGTTGAGGCAGGAAGAAAGTCGTTTACTGCAACTTCCTTGTTCTCATTCTTCTTGTCTAATTCCTTTATTAAGGAAAATTGTTGAATAGTTTTATACATAAGCTTGTCAAAGTTGTAGATGCAAACAAATAAAATGTATTGACCAAACAACAAAATTAGAAACTTTCAGAAGGATACAATCTTCAAAAAACCGACGGATTTCAGCTAAACGATGTGGAGGAAGGTCCTTGATATCATTGTAATGCCTATACTCGGGATCATCAGCACAGACAGCGATGATCTTGTCATCTTTCTCACCCTGAATTTCATAATAAATGGTTGGACAATTATTCAAAAGAGAAAACATTGCCGTGTTAGAAAAGTGAATGTCTGATATACCTGATCAATCATAGGCATGAGTCCAATAGCTTTGGCCCGAAGAAAGCAACCAGGAAGAACTGGCTCCTGTTAAATTCGAGTAAAGACTTCACATCAATCAAAGCATTATAGACGCAGCTCATGAATTAGATCTAAAATGTAAGATGATCAACAAACGTGCACTTACATAATTGACAGAGCAGAAGACTATTCTAATTTGCCACTCATATTGATTTGGAGAATGTCAGAACTCAGAAGTCATTTTATAACTAGATCCTCTCATCTAATTACTACTATGTGATACTATGAAATTATATTACAGTAGCCATGTTGTGAGATTTTATTAACATATCCACATGGAGAACACCTTGAGCTGTGGCTTAATCTTTGGATAGTCAGTGCATAGTTTGGCAATAAAGACAAAGGTCAATATGTAAAGGATTTTAAATTGATGAAGATTACTTTACAAGATACTCGAATCATGAAAATTATTAAAATGTAATTGAAGAGAGTTTAGTGAAAATGTGGACTCGTGGACTACTATTATTATTATACAATCTCCTTTTTACAAGCTTTCTACTAAGAAAAATTTGATAAACTGTATAGCAAAGAACTCTGGTACAGATTACAGAATGATGAACAATCCAAAATAAGGATAGTAGATAGTCTAGCTTTGGACAGCTTTGCTTACTTCAGAAGTCAGCAAATAACTAGGCAATTAGCATAACTCGCAAAAGGAATACTGATTTGAGAACAGGTTTGCATAAATATCTAATGAGCATTTTTGCACACATCATGTAAATCACAAAAGGGAAACTAATTTGCAAGAGGAAGTGAGTACCTGCATAATAACCAAGACATCAATGGGGTCACTGTCCTCACAAATAGTACGTGGGATAAACCCGTAGTTGTGAGGATACACAACTGATGAGTAAAGAACACGGTCAACCTGCATGTAGATGCATGTTCAGCAATGTCCTGTAGCAACAAGTATATCAAGGAGAGAAAATCTACGAAACCAAAACTACCTTAATAAGCCCAGTTCTTTTGTCAAGTTCATATTTCACCTTGCTTCCTTTCGCAATTTCAACCACCTGCAAGATTCAGTCATATTTCACAAAGGAAGTATTCAAATCAGTTTTTTTCAATAATGATCTCGTTCAATGTCGGTTAATAACAATTCAAGCTCATGACATGATATGCAAACTCAGGAAAGTTCAAAGAGAGTAGTTATCAAGTTGTGAATAGAAAAAATTGCACTGCAATTTTGGAAAAAATCGTAAACAACATTCTATAGCATTTGGGGGGGGGGGGGGGGAGAAAGGGAGAAACAAGAAAAATATAGTAGAGGACTTTTCTTTGGGTACTTGACTCATTGTTAATGCTAGACATGCTTAAACCTACAGTACAACTTTACAACGTCATGTTTTTTTGTCTCATAATGATAATGCCTGACTACATAAAGCTGAGAAGGAAATGGAATCAGCTATGTCAGCATTATCTAATATGTTCTTGATTCTAATCACCGGTAACCCAAATCTCAGTAAAACATGTAATGATCTTTTAATATTTGGGCACGGAGAGCACATGGCTAGTCATCAACTAAGCAAGCCAGTGATGCTCAAGTCTTCCTAAGCTAAGTAAGTTTATATTCAGTATGCTTACACAGTTGAAGATCTTTGGAGCCTCAGGTCCTGCATTATGGAAAAAGTACAATTAGCATTCCAAATAAAGTCTCACAGAGAGTATGAGAAACAGAGAAGCAGTACATTGTAATCGATTCGCTAACATCTCGCTTACCTATCTCAAGATCATGCCAAGGGTGTGCAGCAACAGACCTCCTAGTCATGGATGAAAGAATCCTCTCATTAAGTGGCGGATGTTGGGAATTCTGAGAGTTGGCAACCTTGATTGGGGTCTCAATGGGTGGAGCCATATCCGCAATCTGGAATAATAAACAACAAATTTCATCAGATCCATCATCACATTTTCTGGACAAAATTTCCACCTAATAAAAAACAAGAGCATACTAAAATTTGACCTTTGATGACCTATTACCCAAAGAACAGTGTCCTATATAATCAACATTATTCCCTATCAAAGAAACATTAATCGCACCAACCTCCGACGCTCGAACTAAGCAATAAACTGTAAAACCTAAACCTGATCTAACCAAATGTGTATAAACCACAAAAATTCCAAGCTCACAAAAAAGCCGGCATCATCACAAATAATTCAGCTGCAAATTGCGACTACGACTTACAAAATTGGAATTCATCGCGACTCAAGTCAGCACAGTTAGCGACTTAGAAATAACCTTCTAGAGCAGCAAAGTAAACACGTTTCCAAGAAAAAAAAAAACACAAATAGCTGAGTTGAGGGAAGAAATTTCACAAGCAACCAACCGCTTCAACATTTTCCGATTCAGAAGCCATTTTTGATCCACTCAGAGCCGCTTGCGTTACAAGCAAAACGTCTAAAAACAAGAGTTACAATCACCACCAATAATGAAAAATATACAACAAAAACGGCAGAAAAACACGAAACAGCCACAGATCTGAGCTATTCAAAACGCATAGAACAGTGATTTCCATTTTCCAGTACCTTACAAAAACGGCGCTTCATGAAAAAAAAACTATCAAGCAATCGTTTGCGAAAGCAGAGTTGAAATGAGTTGAGAAAAGCGAAAATCAACAGTTCAGAGAAAAATGTTTGAATTGAATCGCGAGTTCGTAACAGTGATAACGCACATTGAAATAGTAGCAAAACCCTAGTGAAAACGGTTAACGAAGGTGCGAAAATGGAAACTCACCGACAATTGAAGCAAAAGAAGAAGGTTGGCGCAGATCTCGAAAAAGGAACGGAGAGAATGAAGAAGGTGAGGAAAGTGTGAGTGAATGAGTGAGAGGAGAGGATGCTTGTTATGTCTGCAAAGAGCGAGGCCTTATAATGTAGAGAGGATGAGAATGAATGTGAGGTGTACGCAACGCGTTCCCGCTCTGTTTTTCCTGTTTAATAGGAAAAAAATAATATTGATTGAAATCATAAAGCATAAAGCATAAATCCAGGGAATATAAAGAAAATGCCTATGCCTTCGTTTTTTTCATTTTTTTGGTATTAATTTTTAATATGAATATTTAATGTAAGTAAGTGGCGTATCATATCAATTTATTGGTCAATAAAATCACCTCTCGTGCATGTTGAAGTTAATCGACATCAATCAGAATATCAGTGAGGTTCTTTGTATTTATTTCTCTTTGTGAAACTTCACGCTCATGTTAGGTTTTGGGTGAGTAAGAGTGTTCATCTATCAATAGTAATAATAAAAATAATAATAATAAGATGTAAGTGAGTTAATGTATTGGTTTAACATTTTGTATATTAAGTTATTGGTTGAGAATTTGATTCTCAATTTTTATGAATGAGAAAAACTTTTTGATTAGTCTTGTACTGCTTAGTATGCAAATTGTAGACGTAAGATATTAGTTTCAATGATAGACTGTGAAAAATACATTAGTCAATAAAAAAGTTTTCAATAATAAGAGAGCGAGGCTGATTCTTTTTTATATCTTTTGTTCTCTATCTTCTTTTTGCATATATCTACATTAGGTTTTTTCGATGAGTTGGGTGGGCTTCACAGCCCAACAACAAAGAAAAAACAACTACATGCCTCTAAAGAAGACAGTAGAGGCAGCATCTGCAGTGAAGCTAACCGAACAGAAACTAGGCAAGGTATTAAACATCATCAAATCCAAGCTCACCCCAACCCAGGCTTATCCAGCACATCGGCCACCACATTAGCCTCGTGAAACACATGTGAATAAGTGGGAATAATTCATTTTTCAAATTCTTATAATTTCAAGCTCTCCTCATTCGATGCCAATTACTTAAATATAGAGATATTTGAGAATCTCAAAAAAAAAAAAAAAACATTGGAGTATTGAGAGATATAAATAATGAGCGGAGTAATAAAAAAAAAGGAAAATGAAGAAAAAATAAATGGAAAATAAGATGAAAGAAAATTCAATGATTTCAAGTTTTTATGCTGTACACTACGGCCAAAGTTTTTTTTCTTTCTTTCAATGTCTAGGTTTGAATTAACAAATTGTGACTCCGGAATTTGTGCAATAAGAGAGAGTTAGTAAAACATGTATCCAGAGTCCACACACAAATGGAATGTACTAATTAATTCAGCCAATATCCATAGAGAGCAGTTATTAATTAACAGAGGTTTAGGAATTGTAATAGGTGACTGGGCATGAATCAGCATCTGTTATCCGTATATTCCGCCCAAGACTGTGCTTGATGAGTACGCAGACATGCAGAACGGGTCTACGTGGACCCACTCCGTTTGTTGACGGTGACGGTGTTCCGCCATTCCTACCTAACTGTCGTGCGATGCGATCCATTTTGGTGTTGGGACCCACCCGAGACAGAAACAAAAGTGCCAAAAACAAAACGGAATATTCGCCGTCTCCACTGCAATTTGGCTGAGCCTGAGCATTCACCACCGTTGAGTTTTCGCTTTATAGATAAGATACATAGCCTTATAATAGCCATGTCATCTTCATCTTGTTGTAAGAATAAAAATATCTACTTTTTTTTGTCATAAATACGATCTCATCATTTTATATTTTTTAATTTGATTAACTGTTTCAAAAGAAACTAACTTAATTATCTGTACCAAAAAAAATACTTAATTATCAAATTTCATAACGTCTGGTAGAGGCTATGAAATTATATTCTCATTTTACTTCCAGATAAATTGTGCAAATGTGTTTGATAATTTTTTTTTTTACATTTTCAGGAATATTTTCAAATTTTGTTTAATTCAAAAAAATAAAAATGTAAAAAATTGAAAAACATGTGATGAAATTGTAGAAATGGAAAGTGATTATTAAATGTAACTTTTATCCCATGAAAATATAACATACTCATTTTTTATTTTTGGAATAGAAATGAGACAAAATGTGTGCAATGAACATTTTGGAAATAAATTATGTTTGAGAATATTTTTACAAATCTTCTACAAAATACGAGAATACAATATTTTCATACACTAGTATTATCCCCGTTTGTCCGTGCGATGCACGGATAATTTTTTACGAATTCCACTGTTAATCACAATTATTGAGTATTTGATATATATGATTAATACAATGATGTATTTACTAAGATATACAATTTTAATTAGTCAAACACTTATATGTCGTTATTATCTTATGTTTTATCTTTCTTATATATATATGAATTAGATGAATTTCAAATGTTAATTGTGTTTGACCCCCTGTCGACTTGCACTTTGCGCAATCTTTACCGTAAAAGATGAAAAGTTGACTGAAATGTAATAACATATAGACTGTGAGATGGATATTTGAAACTAAAAGAAAATATTTATACATAAAGTGATTAACCAACACTTCGCAGTTTGGCCACATGGTCTTTGTCTTCAAGGAACTTGTTCACAGTTTTGAATCATAAATTTAGGGAACAATTTATTATCTACATATTTGATATTGTTGGAGTGGCGCAGCGGAACGCTAGACTCGTCACAGTCTTACAACTCAAGAGGGGTTGAGAGTTTACCATCCACACATTGGGTTAAGAGACTAAGAGCACAAGTGGTCTAGTCTAGGACATCACCCACATACATTCACCACAAAACCTTAAGGCAATGGGTGAGTGGGTCCATCCACTTATAAACTCTTTAACTCTTGCCTACACTATTTCATTCACAATTGTTACTTCAACAAAGATTTTTCTAAATTCACTAAACAAATAGGAATATCTCTTATTATTTTTCTAAAATAATATATATATATATATATATATATATATATATATAGTGTTGAAAATCAACCCCTCTCAACATATACATGAATATATCTTATATAAGATATTTTCTTATCTTTAGCTCTAATAAAATAAACAGATAAAAAAATTATTTTGCAAATGCATTTGAAAGAACTATAAATATATTATAGCTTAAATAATAAAAAACATTTATATTTTCTATTACAAATACATTTACCATTTTTATACTTTTTTATGGGATTATGAAAAAAAAATACATATGAAAAAAATACAGTTGAGGTAAAATGTTTGATTTTAATAAAACATTTTCAATACACAATAAGAAATTAAATTGATCATCCAGGTAGAAAAAACCAAAACACAATTTGGTATATTAAGCAAACCACAGCTCAATAATCAGACCAACTGTTTCCAATATCCTGCCAAAACTAATACAACACTAACAATAGGGATTGAACCGTGTGAAAACCATAATGAACATCAAGGTAGCAGATGACAAACAAATTAGATTACACTACTCTAAAACCAAATTGTATTATCAATAGCTCTTGAGAGTAAAGAGACCAACTTTAAAAGTACTTGCAGCTTGAAAACTTATAACAATATTATTCATAGCATGAATACCAAGTCAAAGTCTTTTGTTTTTCAGCACAGTATCAAATGAGAAGATGTAGCCTTTTCATGATCACCTTTCATGATTTGATGCCTGCCATACCTCATTATCCCTATCTACCAATAGTTGTATGAAACAACCAACCAACTATTCTCTATCTGTATAATATTTTCATCACGTTTAACAGCTGCAGTTTGTCATGAGCCCTTTTCAACAGGTTTAGCAGCATCAACATCTCAAGGAGTGGATTCTTTTCCCTCTTTGCTAATTCATCCATTTGCATCTCTTCCTCATCAAGTTCATGCATTAGAGCTTCCATTTCTGCAATACACCATTAAGTTTTAGAAACATTTCCAGTTCTCATTTATAAAAATATAATACATATTTACTTCTCTAATGACACAGAATCACACACTACACACATTGGTCTATGGCAGACATCAAATCATTTTAAGATCTCACTTTATCCTCTAACTGAAGTGCAGTTACTTGCCTATTTTGTAGCTCAGTCACTTTTTGATCAATTTCCTTCTCAATATTTGATATAACATTGTGCATAAGGAGATATAGAAATCCCCAATTATAGAAAAGCATAAATTCAAAAGTGCAGAACATTATGCAACCCAGGAAGTTAAAATGAGAACCTACCAAGAAGGGTCAATTTGGGGTGGGGTGGGGGGGTCCAAGATATAAATGTAGGAACTTTACAACATGAAAATATATTGCCAACATCAAACACGATATGGAGACTCTTAAGAAGGCAAATTGTGATATCAGTTCTGATTTTGACGGCCATATCTTAGTTTTAGCTTTTTCTACTTCATCTTATGTCTCTTGCTTGTCGCAATGACATTTAGCTGTTTTTACTGGCTCTCAAATTTGATCATTCCTAGAATAGCTTAAAATTTACCTTTTATTTTTTCTTCTTTCTTTAGTTAGTTATCATCCTAGGAGATTATGTTGCTTTCACTTAGAACTCATGAACTTTCCACGAACCCAAACCAATAATGAATTCATAATGCAAATTAAATTCACAGAAAAAATGTGAAAGGTCGAGGAAGGAGAAACCTAGATCAAGAAACAACTGATTCTAGCTCTGGTAGAAGTTTGTTCCTACTTCTTTTCCTCTTCACTGCTCTATGATGGCATCCACCCCATAGTCCATATATCCGGTAACCAAATCACTTGAACTCCCTTGAATGCTCCGTCTCATAAATTGACTTTTTAAAAGCAATAAATCAACCTCACACTCTGCAGAACATAAACAAAGAAATTAGTAATGATAAACAATCTCACTAAATTGTGTTTATATAACATATGAGATATGCTACACTCATGGAGCATTCATGTGTGTGGCAGAAAACAGGGAGTACAAAGCTTTGGAAGTGACTATTGATAAATCAGCTGGATTATAATTTTCCCCCCTCTTTCTCTCTCTAATTTGGAGCTTTTTATCAGACGTTATTAAAGAATCAATAGAATTATACATTGGAAATAAATGAAAAGATGCTAAATAAATTTCCAGAGGAAACACATAGGTTAGTCACAAAATTAGTGGACACTCAGTATTTTTTTTGAAGGATAAAATGACTGATTAATTTTTGAACCCAAAGCTTACATTACCCACCTCTCCAACCCTTATCTTTTAAGCAACAACTAATACCAATTGAAAAACACACTTTGGAAGAGAACCATGACACTTGAGTAAACCAACCATCAATTAAACTCTTCCCTTTGCACAGAAACCCCCTTCACAGAAGATGCTTCAACTTCTATCTGAAACAAAAATGGTTCTCATGAGTTAGGTCAGTAAACTGCTAAGATGAAGCAAAGACATTGATACATAATTGAAGTATACCTCTTCTTTGCTGGCAGGCAGGTACAAGTACAATATGGTGCGAGGCGTGAAACATGCTAAAATGGTACATACTCGAGTCCTGAAACCAGATTGCTAATTCAAACACATGTAAGAATGCCAATAAACTAAAAAGCAAGATAAAGAGAAGGTTGAAGAAACACAAAAAGGTTGCAATATACAAACCAGTTAACAAATAAGAACTCTATTATCATTTTCAAGGTAAAAGTTGATCCAACTACAACTTACATTTCTCAAAGTGAGGACTAAAAATAATTTTGACAGTCTCCCTGCATCATGCAATGGAAAATCAGGCTAGAGAAGTAATGAAAAATAAGGCTAGAGAAGATAAACACAAGAAAGAGTGACATGTGAAGATGAAGATATAATGATCATCAACATAGACAGAAGTAGTATAATATTCCCTATTTATCAAGAAAGAGAAACATTTGTTTTTACACACAAGTTTCAAAATGACACACTACATTCCTCGAATCTTCAAAAACACATCAAGTGGTCTTTATTTTCTTTTCCTTGTGTCTACTCTAAACAGAACAATATTCATCAAGATTGATTGAGATTTGTCTTTTATGCATATTATTATAAGAAACCATTTGTTCAGTGGTAAATTTGAAGAAAAAAAGAGAATTTGAGGACTGAATCTTCCAGTCCCAAAAACACATGTTTGCTAGATGCTGTAATAGAGAAACTGCAACTGTGCCAATGGGATTATGGGAAGGAGAGATTAAATTAATGAAGCAAATAATACTTTTGCAGACATCTATTTATGATGAATTTTATAATAGCCCACATCCAAACCTCCAACTTAAATTCAAACTGGACATTAGAAGAACTTAAAATCAAAAGGAAAGGTAACTTCATTACCAATATCTTTTGTAAAAGCATTCTGTTTGATCTTGGGAACATTGAATTAAAAAAAAAAAAAAGCATCTTGAAATCCCACACATACAGTAATAAACTACGAAAAAAAGAGATTTAAACCCAGAGTGAGAACAATACTCCATCAGAACTTATAAGATCATCTTCGTAGCCAGACACATCCTCTCATTATTCATCCTCTTCCTCATCTTTCTTTGGATCAACAATCTTTACTTGACCTCTTTAGATTTTGTATCAGGTTTTGCCTAAATGAAGATAATTATTAGCTTCATGTGTGCAGATACATAGAAATAAGAGAATAGGAGAAATCAAACAGATCAGTGAAATCAGATGAAATAGAGGTTGGGGGGGGGGGGGTGTCAGCCCTCTAAATAAATGAGCGAAAAAAGATAGACTCTCAGCCCTCTAAATACAACAGAAAGCTGCATCAAATCACCAACTCTTCCACTCTACACCAACAAAAGCTTATGAAGCCAGAAATCCAAAGATAAAAAACTTCCTTAAGAATTGAATCAGAAATGGGATAAAAGTTTTCAAGTGTGTAAGGAAAAAAATGTCAACTTTTTCTTTTCTATTTAGTGATCCAGTGAAGAGGATTTTTTGTTTGAAACATAATGAAGAAGAAGAAAATGGAAAACCTCACAGAATAGAAAAGAAATATCAACTGAAATTATAAATGACCAAAATCGTGCATTTAGAAAAAGAATTTCTGTACACAGTGCCTTAAGTGGCACAAAAGCTAGAATCAAAATCCTATTCCTCTTCCTACCAAGTTGTGAACATAGAAAAATCACATAATTACTTGGAATTGGTCCTATCCTACTCTGTTAAAAGTAACAGGCCATGAATATTGAAAACTTTTTCATAAAAAAATTGAATGAGGTTTTTTTTTTCTTCGAAAAATGAGTGTTATAAACATACTCATGCCATGACACACTGGACCTTGGTACAAAGCCAAAGTCATTAGTATATAGAACAGAACAATGGACCTTGGTATATCTTAGCGTGGGTGCCATGGTTACAACACATAATAACTCCACAAAATATCAAACAAATCCAAGAGTTTCTTTACACATAAATTTACCGTGCTAATAAATTTAAACACCATTGAGCATAAACCTCAGCTTGAAGAAGATTGATTTGGATATCAATTAGCGACGTGTTCTTTTTGTTCTTATCCCTCAGTTACATATGAGCATTCAGATTCAGACCTCAAAATTGTTGAGGTTAATTTAGAACAAATGCATTGCATGAATTTAAGAACTGGAAAAATTATTACCTCTAAATCTGAGTCTGCGATGTAACCTCCTGAAAATTCAAGTACAAAGAATCACAAATCAATCAATTAAGAATAGTATCCATTATAATAATTCAGACTCAACCACAGATTAGAAAAGCGATCAGACTTAAGTAAGAGGGTAGAAGACAACAACCTGTGTCGCACACAAACTTGGGTGAGAATCAGAGACGACCCAATTGGGAGAAGTGTGGTTGAATGAGAACTGAGGGGATATTTATAGCCAAATCGATCTGAAGAAACAAAAGAAGCCTCTAATGTGAACCGGCGGCAGGCGACGTATTGACGAAATCAGCGAAGAGGTGCAAAAATGACGAATGAACAGTGTATAGTTTGAGGTGTAGAACCGTGAATGGTTCCACCATATACAAATCGTCTGGCAAACAGCAACCGGCGGCGGTAAGGAGCCTCATCAGATCAATCGGAAAGGACGCAATTGATGGATTTGTGAGAAGTGGGTGGAAAGAGTAAGCCAGCTAGGGTTGATTGGAAGGAAGGTGATGAAGAAGGACGACAGAGTGGGTAGAAAGGGAAGAAAAGCATGGTACGGCAGACTGGCAGAGTGGGTTGATTGGAGGTGGAAGAGCATACACGCGAAAGGGATTCATGAGACATGAGAAGAAACTCAAAAACGACGTCGTATTGTGTCTGTCAATTTGAAAATAAAAATAAAAAAACAAAGTAAGTAAAAGCAGGACACGTGTCAGAACGTAATTGGCGGTCTTTTAGCTACAGTAGTGGAAGAATAAGAAGTAGTAGATACTTTCTCATGAATAGTTTTGAATACCTTATGTCAGACGTCCTTTAAAATTAAAGATATGACTGATAAAAATACTAATGCCCTCTTAATTATTTAAAATTAAATTATTGATGATAGAAATTATTTTAATAAGTGCTAAGAGGTTATACTTATAACTACTATAAAGAGGGGATGTTATAGTTCTCAACTTGTTTTGTTTTTATGTATTAGTGGGAATCAGGTCTGCCATTTGTTGACACCGCCGTCCTTATCAGAGGATGTGGCCTCCACGGTCAGGGGTGAATCAAAAGAAGTGGCGTAGAAGGAATCAAATATATTGACAAAAATAAAATAAATAAATAAATAAAACGAGGCATTTGTATTTACAATAGAGGCTGGCATCTCACTGTCGATTCATGCAACTAGTTTGGAACAAACACCCCTTTGTTGCCTTTTCATTTTCATATCTCAGTGGCATTTATAAATTAATTGCCACATGCGAATTTGAACTTGCCAAGCTTTAATAAATAAAAGAGAGTCCTAAAAGATAGCTCAAGTAGTAAAAGATATGAACATAAAAGTTGGGTGAGATGAAGGTGAAAGGTCTATGGTTCGAACTCTCGAGGACTAATTTACTAACATTACTAATAGCTAATATTTATCTATAAAAAAATAATATCTAAACAAAAGGGAAAATATGGTTTTAATATAGGTTGTGCCGGGACGAAGACAAAGTTTGAATAAGTTGTTCTTCAAAAAAAAAATTAAGAATTATAGTACTACGCGATTAAATGTGTGTTAACTATATTTAGATGTTAATTAGCGCACCAACGAGTAGCTTGCTCAAGTGATATATGTTTGACTTCTTTTATGATGTATTGAATTCGATTATTGTAAATAATAAAAATCTCGTTGAACCGGTTAGCTCCACTAAAATATCCTTCAGGGATAGATGCGTGTTAGCATAATATACATAAATTTTCATCCCAACTAATTAAAAAAGTTTAATTTAGATGACCTTTTTTCAAGGTCGACCAGTTTAGTGGGTTGCACTGCATTATTAATTTCCATTTGTCATCAATCTTTCTTTTTGTCCCATTCATTTTCTTTTCTTTTCTGTATTTTATTTTTCTGGGCACAAAGAGACAAAGATCCGAAGGTTACCCAACTTAAAGCATCTCCAATGGGGTTGCTTAAATCCAGTTGGCAACTTAAGCAACGTTGCTTATTTTGGAGCACCACTGGAGCAACATGACGTGGCAGTTGGGTTGCTTAAATTTAAGCAACGGTTGCTTATTTAAGCAACGGTTGCTTATTTTCTCTCTCCTTACTTTTTGACTAAAAAATCATATTTTCTCTTTCATTCATGTACTTGTATAGTGTCATTATCTTGAAATAATATAAATATAAGAGGTATAATGGGACCCAACTAAAAGTAAACTAAGCAACCGTGGTTGGAGCGAATTCTGCTTGGGTTGCTTAAATCTTATGTGTCAGTCTGGACCCACCGAAATAGTTTTTAAGCAATCCAACTAGCAACTATGCATTAGAGATGCTCTTATGGTGTGGTGCCTACACACAAGATATATATCTGGCACCCATTTTATTGGAATCATGGAACGGCATTTCAGACGTGTAAACTGCAAAGTGCAAAGCTACCCGTCAAGCGTGAACAATACTTCTTGAACTTTTCCAGGTTGGGAGGTACATTCAAATAGAATTGAGAATGTTTTTCAAAACTACTAGTCTTATTATACAAGTGATTTATTTCTCCAGCTGTGGAAGCTGATCCTGCTGTTAAGGAAACGCCCAAGAGGACCATGAGTTGTCCATCACGCTGGAATGAATTAGTTTAGACTTAATAACACTTTTTGGTTCGTGATCTAGCTCATACAATTGTTTGAAATAGATCATTGATCTAATACAATTGTTTTGAAATAGATGATTGATGTTTTTAGGTTCCGCATTTTAATGATGTGAGTGATTTCTCATATGTAAAAAGGTAACGGAATTGAGTGATATAACCTTATTAATTGAAGTAGTGGTCGATTAGACCTCCATCTAGATAATTTAAATAAATTATTCTAAGATAATTCGTAAGACAAAGAACAACTCAGTACGAAAACTTGAAATATTATTCAAGTGAAAAAATGAATATCTCTAAGTCTATGAGGTCACCTCTTTATAATAGGTGCACCTCTTTACTCTATGTACAACATTTGTTACACGAGTAGTTGACTTTCAATCAGCCAATTTAGAATTAATCCGATAAAAAATGAAATTGAAATCCCTATTCGTCCTACGTCGTTGGAAAATGGGGAATCCCATGTACCTACGAATATTGGTAGTGAATTGGAACCCAAACAGATTGGAGATACTAGCCTTATTGTGAGGAGTTAACCCACTACAACCCAAGATCTTAGATTTCGCATAATTTACCTTGAGCCTTGAAGCCTGACAAAAGGTATCCAGAGCTCCTTTAGGACCTTACTTGACTATCCTTGGCCTTCACAAATAGAAGTACATCATCAACAAAGAACATGTTAGAATACCCCGGTCTCATTACGAACCGTGCAAATGGGCTCCCACCTCGCCTCGAGCACAACAGTAGAGATAGCCAAATTGAATCTCTCTATGCACGAACAAGTAAGGAGACAATAAGCCCCCTTGCCTGAGACCCTTTTTAGCAAAAAAAGGTTGAAGCCACTCCCCATTCCACACAATAGATAATTGAGAAGTAGTTGCACACTGCATAATTAACTAGACGCGTGCATTAGGAAAGCCAAACATTATCAAGGTTTCCTTGAGAAAGCGCCAGTCTACCTGATCATAGGTCTTTTCCAAATCAAGCTGAATTCTAGCTTACCATCTTTCTTATAATGATACACAATTTTCTGAAGAGCAATAGCATTTTCACTTGTACATCTTCCAAGAATGAAATTACTCTGCATAGGACAATAATATCATTTAGGATAGGTCGAACCTGATTAACTAAAATCTTCGTAATCAGCTTATAAATGACATTACACATATTGATTGGCCTAAAGTCCTTATGCGAGAGTGGGCAATCAATCTTGGGAATTAATACCACGAGAGTCTCCCGAAGAGCCGGGATCAAAATGTTGAGTTTCAAAAGCATTCTTGATACATAAGAAAACCTTGTCACCCACCACAGCTCAGTAGGTCTTATAGAAAGCTGCATGAAAACCATCCGACCCCGAGGCCTTTAAAGATCTCATTTCAAGAAAACCCCATCTTTAGAGACCTCCCATACCAAATCACCCTTGAGATGTTCAGGGATAAACGACAAGTTCGGTGTTGGCAAGCAGGAAGTGTCAACCTCAACGGTCTCCGCAAACAAGCCTCTAAAGTACTCAATCGCTCCAGCCTGAAGAACATCCGTGCCCTTGCACACAGACCCATATGGAAAAGTGAGGCTAATTATACGATTCCTCTTTCGACGAATGGAAATCGCATGGAAAAAAAAAAACAGTATTAAAATTTAACCAAAAATATTTTCTTCACTAATTTCTATTTTCATTGAAAATTGAATCAAGAAAATGAGTAATAACAATAAAAAAAGGTGACACTGCGCTAGAAATTTTCCTTTTCCGAAAAACACTTTTCAACGTCCGGCACCACCACCACCCACCAGCGCCACGATTTCCCTTTCAGATCTCGACCTTCTTCTCTTCCTTCCGCATCTTCCATTTTCATCTCTCTGTTCAGCAACTTCAAATTTCACTTTCCATTTCGGGATGAAAATCGCATAATTTAATTATTATTTTTTTATATAATTTTTTCCATAACTACTCACTCACCCACGCAACCGTAGCATCCGTCGTGGATCGGGGTTTTTCTGATCTTCCGCGCTGATCTCGATGGCTGCTCCACCAGCAAGAGCTCGCGCCGATTACGATTACCTTATCAAGCTTCTTCTCATCGGTGATAGCGGTATTTTCCCTTTTCTTTTTGCAATTTTTTTAATCTAGTTTTTTTCCCTTGGAGTTTCTCTGATGTATCTCAATCTGAATGGTTATGTTACTAATTTTTCTATTAAATGTTTGTTTATGCTTAACATGAGTTAGTTGATGGTTTATGAGGCCTAAATTAGACATTTTTTTTGTGCATTTATGCTTCAACTTCACTCGGTTCTGTGACTTTTCAGTGGTACATAGATGCTAGAATTTTAGTGTAATAAATGGAGGTAGTGATTGATTGGCATTGGAGAAAAAAAGTTGAAGACTAATTATCAGTTCTTGTTATGATGTTTACTGAATTGGTGTTTGGTAGCTATCAAACAGTGGAAAATTGGGGAAACATTCCAGTTTAGTGCTGGAAAAATGGGTTCTTATTTGGTTTAGTTTGTTACAACTTACAAGTATGCAACTGCCTCGTAAATTTGAACATCCGACTCAACCGTGCTTGTTAATAACTTGTAAATCAAAATGGGAGGGTCATGGAGATTTTGGATTAATTAATTTGGGAAATATATGTTGTGGGGTTGCATTTGTATCTCATTCCTTTGCTCACATTGACAGGTGTTGGTAAAAGTTGCCTTCTTTTGCGTTTCTCAGATGGATCTTTTACAACTAGTTTTATCACAACCATTGGGTAGGTTCCTGTTCTTTTGAAAGCACCTATTTTACGTTTTCCTTACTCTTCTTTTGCCTCTACCGTGAGGAATCTTACTATAATGTTTGTTTTTCTTCAGCATTGATTTCAAAATAAGGACCATAGAGCTTGACGGCAAGCGAATCAAGTTGCAAATATGGGATACAGCTGGTCAAGAGCGGTTTCGAACTATTACAACTGGTTAGTTTTTCTTTGTTTGTCGTCCCTGTATAGCTTGAATGTTCGGTGAGAGCTCAATTATGGTTCCTTATTCGTACTTATAAACATTTTTATGATAGATACTAGCAATGGACAAGGAATAAACACTGTATTTTATTGAAATAATGCTATGAAACTACATTAAATTCCCCACTAACTCAATTATCTCAAAGTTGAAATCTCTCACTCTCTCTGACTAACTCCCTCTAACTAACTAAAATAACACACTAACGAAATAAACAATAAAGGGGTTACCTATAATTTATGTGTAATGATGACATTCAACAATGTCTATTTACTGATTTATTGATCTTTTATTCTTCTAGGTTGGCTAGGAACTATCTAATTAGTAAATTTTAATGTTTTTTTTGTCCTCAATGTTTTCTTGTTGTGGATTTTTTTGTATCCTATTGACAGCATGCTTTGCATAGCTCCAGAGGAACTGTATATAAATTGGTACAAATGCTAATGGTGTAGTTTGGATATTATTGATTAAGGAAAATAGATTTCCCTTCTCTATCTTGCTAAACCATTTTTTGTCAACCACTCTGTTTTGAGTTGGTGAGTTGAGCTTTAGGTTACTGATTCAAATTTCTGATGCTCTTGATATGACTTGGCAGTCTTTTGTCCTGCTAAACTGCTGGGTTTTTGAGATATATGATTGTATAATAGCTGGATCTTCTGCGTTGTCGCCACTGTTTATAACCTTGTATGTTTTACAAACATCCAATCTTTCTAGTTTCAATGTTATTTGAGCTTAGTTTGACACTATTTATGAATGTAATAAATGACAATGTACCGTATAATGTCTCTTTGTTAATTACATATTTTGATATCAATTAAGAGCCATTAACTGTTTCAGACATGTAAATTTTGAAGCTTATCTCACACATTTAATCTTTCCTTTGCAGCTTACTACCGTGGAGCCATGGGTATTTTGCTAGTTTATGATGTCACTGATGAGTCATCTTTTAACAGTAAGTCCTTCTTCCTCCTTTAGTTTTTAGCTCTGTGGCATCTTTTATTATTTCTCCTCCCACATACATATTTTCATCCAATGTGTGCTTGTTAGATATATGTTAAAAGAAATAAGTATGGGCTCAGGAGCCTAGTGGGCCATCGTTTGTTAGTTAGACCTTGTTAGTTAAAGTTATTATAGTTTGTGCTCTAGTTGTAGAAGCATAGGTAGGATATAAATTGACAGAGAGAGTGTAGGTGAGGGAACTAGTTGGTCAGATAGTTGACGTGGGAGAGACCGAGCTCGTGAATCCTGGGAGTGGTCTATTGTAAGTATTATTGCATGTCTGCTCTTTGGGTGCTCTTTGGGTTCGGGAGAGTCTATGCAATAAGAAATCATTTTCTTTCTTCTATAAATATGTATTCTATGAACCAATATCTATCAGCTGGTGTTAGACCTCTCAATCCAGGGAGTCTTTCATGGTGCACACGGAATGGAGGCAAGATTGGAGTTCTTGGTGGACGTTTCGGTAGCGTTTGGCAGACATGTGGGAAGGGAACGGAACGAGACATTTGGGTTCCGTTCCATGTTTGTCATATTTTTAAGATGGAACGGAACAATACATAAGGCCCTTGGAACGGAACACTGTGGTTCCCTAAAAAAAGGTGGAACAAAAGAGAACAGAACGTAATACTTTTTTAAAATATTTTATATTGACAAAATTACCCCTATGTTTATTCTATTTTTCCTAACTCATATTCTTCAGCTTTTCTTCGTCATCAAAAGCCCTCTCTCGCATCTGCAACTTCCCACCATTTTCATTGTGTTAGAATTCCGTTTCTTCCCTGCAGTCATATTTATCATATCATCATCACTGCCACTCTCGATGAGTGCATGAATGAATGAAACCTTTTCTTTGTTTTGTTTCAATTGTAGATCTGATCTGCGATTTACTTGCAATAATCTACAATCACAACGCATACCAAACCACTAAACCAGTCACGCTTGAAATTGCCAGCAAATCACTAAAATTATTGGTGATTTGCTTAGCCAACAAGACTCAAGCCTTTGTGTAGTGTTTGATGGGGTGATTGGAGAGAAGGTGCTGGCAGAAATGGTGACTGCACCAGGAGGCTATGCGAATGAAGAGGAGACAGAAGAATGACAAAACCTTAAATTATGATGATAGAACCTGATTCTATTTCTGTAAATGAACCCTAATTCCCAAATTGGGAATCAGAGGAGATACATGAGAGAGATGCCAAACACCCTCCCTAACCCTAGAAAGAGAACCACTTCTCTCTCTAAACCCAAATCCCAAATGAATACCAAGATGATACCCCTAATGCTCACTAACCTCTCTTATTTATAGGCAACATGCCTTATTAACTCTCTAACTAACTCTCTAACTCACTCTCTAACAACTAACAATTCCTAACTAACCCCCGCATTCCTATCAATACTCCCCCTGAAAATTTACCTTGTCCTCAAGGTGAAGGACTGAATACAAAAGGGGACATATGAATACAAACTATAGACACGAACAGCTATTCCAAACACCCAACCGTGACAATCACATCCTAACTAACCCCGGATTCCTATCATATGACAATTGGACCAGATTGATCTTCTTGAACTGACCAATGCTTTGGGTCATAGTCAGTGGTTGAATGGTGAAGCAGTTGTATCCATTTATTTCTATGCTGTCAAAATTGCTGAAGGAGGACCTGCTTGTCTTAAGTGGAGCACGATTCATTAAGAAAGACAATGTTCATTGGAATTGCTGGATTATTGAGTTGTACAAGTGACCTTGGTAGCAAGATTTTAGAACAACAATGGAAACAGATCTGGAGTTCTGCTACTTTGCACGTTTGGACCCAAGCTGCTGCCAAGCCTGAAGGTGGGATGCAGGTCAGAAATTGGGCCAAGACTCCCTCATAATAAGGCAGCTGCTGAGTTCTGCCCCCATTTTACTCAAGAAGTTTAAGATAGACTTTGAGATATGGGTTGCAGCCAGTTGCAGCCATAGATGAGTTCTATGGCAAAATTGAGGGCTGCATGACTCTCTTGTATGTTCATATTGATGCTTGAGGTGGGCATTGAAGAAGGGCGATGGGACCCTAGTGGATATTCTTACCCTTCATCCAATGCTTTGTCATTAAGCTTTCAAAAGTGGGATCTTGGGGGGGGGGGGACTTCGTTTTTCAGCTATCCCAATTCAGATTGGGGAAAGGTGAACGTTTAGAGGGAGGGGGGGGGGGAGTATTGTTAGATATGTGTCAAAAGAAATAAGGATGAGCTCAACGAGCCAAGTAGGCTAGCCCTTTTCAGTTAGAGCTTGGTAGTTAAAATTGGCATGTCAGAGTTAGTTAGTTAGCAGTCTAGCTGTAGTAGCAAAGGTAGGATATAAATTAATAAATAGAGGGAGAGAGATTAGGCGAGGGAGTTAGTTGGTCAAGAAGTTGAGTCGAAAGAGACCCGGCTCTCAAATCCCTGGAATGGTCTACTGTAAGCATTCTTGCTTTTCTGCTCTTTGTGCATACCTATTCCAGCATAGGAGAATTCTATTGATTAAAAAATATTATCTTTCTTCAATAAATTTCTAATTCTCTGAAGTCTGAAACCAGTTTCTATCTATGTTTCTCTAAATCAGCATGCATTAGTGGAATGAGTGTTTTTTCAATTAACTCTAGTATTCAACCATGTAAAGGAGATTCCGGAGCTTTTGGATGGGTTTAAGATATAGCAACTTGACTTGTTTCATCTAATGCTCAGACATCAAGAATTGGATTCGCAACATTGAGCAGCATGCTTCTGACAATGTCAACAAGATCTTAGTGGGGAATAAGGCTGACATGGATGAAAGCAAAAGGGTTTGTCCCCTCTCACTCTCGCTCTTTTCTATCCTTCTGGTTATGCTTGTACATTTCTCTTCTATGGTTACTATACTCAGCTTGATGCTGGACCCTATAGGCTGTTCCAACATCAAAAGGTCAAGCTTTGGCAGATGAATATGGCATCAAGTTTTTCGAAACTGTAAGTGGCACTTTTTACTCTTGTTGAAAAGGCATGCTAAAATTGCTGATTTGTTTTTAATGCTGAGATTATGCTTTTACAGAGTGCAAAAACTAATTTGAATGTGGATGAGGTTTTCTTCTCAATAGCCCGGGACATCAAACAAAGGGTTGCAGATAACGACTCAAAGGCTGAGGTTTTTGTTTTGAACTTTCTCCCTAGTTTTGATGAGTTATCGAATTGCAGTTGTTATTTGTATCATTTCTCTGATTTAGAACTAGTTGATTAATGCTAGACCTTATCCTTGATATAGTTCATTTTCTTTTTAAGACCATCATTGAGGTGTATATTTGGTTGAATGAGAAAGCATTTACTGAATTTAATTGTCTCACTCTCATCATTCTTCCACTTAGTTCTTATTTGGTTCTTTGCAGCCCCAGACGCTCAAGATTAACCAACCAGACCAAGGTGCAGGGTCTGCTCAAGCAGCCCAAAAATCTGCTTGCTGTGGCTCTTAAAGCGAAACTCGTGGAAATTCATTTGACCCAGAAAGTTATTTCGTATTAATGACTTACATCAGTGCTTGTACTGTTCTCTTATTATTTCTTAGTTGCTAGTTGCTACTCATTTGGTGTGAATTGTACATCCTTCCATGTCTGGAATTATTTATATATCAAGTTATTGTTGTGTCTATTCAATTTTTTTTTTCCAGGAGCTTTACTATGCAAAACCTGCCTTTGCAAACCATGAACCACAACCTAAGCCCTACTTGGGATTATGATTTTTTTGCTATGCTTTATATTTTAGAACCCTAGCGGGTTAGTGGTATTATGAATCTAACGTTAAACTCATACCGGGCCGTCTACTTCTCGGACCCTTGGACGTTTGATGTTTCTCGGCCGTAACCTGAAACTTTTATCTTGGTCTTTTTTTGTCAATGATGCTTGAAATTAAAGCCCCAAAGGTTGTCAAACGACACTTAGGCCCCGTTTGGGAAAACAGCTTAATTAAGCGCTTATGGTCATAAGCGCTTATGACATAAGCGCTTATTCATAAGCTATTTTTAAAAATTTATTGAAATAAATTAAAAATAAGCTGTATATAAGCATAAGCTGTTTTTCATAAGCTGTCCTGAGTAGCTTATGAAAATAAGCTGAAAATAGCTTATGGCAGGCCATAAGCTGTTTGCATAAGCTCTCCCAAACACTGGCATAAGAGCTTATGCTGTCAGATAAGCTCAAATAAGCTCTTCCAAACTGGGCCTTACAACATATGAGACTAAATCTCAAGGAGTGCTACAACTATGCACAAAAACATAAGAAAATGAAGCTCAAACATGCACACTCAATTGACACAATCAGCATAAATCATGAAGTAAAACCATAAAAGGCCAAACGGAAACCTCTCAAAACCCAAATTGACAGAAAGCTAAATGACTTCTAAGCAGATAAGATCTATCTTTTTTAAACGGCGCTCCCAAAGCAACAACACAACCGGCTCTGCCGGTGTTGCAAGTAATGCACACTTCAGCCGCAACAAACCGGGGTCATCCAACAGGTCTGAAAACTAGGAGAAAGGAGAAGCTTCTGCAGATCCCAAGCAAAACAGCAACAGAGGCTACAGAGATGGTGGAAGAGGCAAGATAAGGAGGTGACAGAGGTGGGAGCAGTGGCGGAAACGGGCGGCGCTTAGTGGTCGAACTAGTAGCAGCAGCGACGGTGTTTGCAAGTGATCAGAGGCAGAGAGGATTTTATATGCGGATTTAGTTTAATCAATAGACCAAGACATGAAGCCCAATTGACAAAAGTGTGCTGCAATGGTTTGGGCCATTTTGGGTCTGTTTGATTCCTATGTTTGAAACAGTTTTATATTTTGTAAAATTAAAAAATTTGTTTGATTAAAGTTTTTACACTAATTAGTAATCAATACTGTTTGCTATTTTCTGTTTTTAGAAAAAAAAAACAGAATTAGAAATTGTTTTTCGTTCTCTACTTTCTATTTCCAACATGTTATTTGATTTTCCCGCAACAACTCAATTTTTTGTTTGCTCTTTGATTTCTAAAATTATTTTTCAGTTAATATTACCAACACAAATTTATTAAAATTTTTGTTTTAAAAAACAGTTTTCAAGATTATTTTCTAAAATAGTTTTCAAAAATAAAAAACAAGAACATAATCAAACAAATCCTTTGATGTCCTCGAATGATAGCTCAAGTGGTAAGAGCTAAGAGATATATGAATTGGGTGAGAGAGGCTTAGAGATCAATCCTTAGATGGTGCAATTTATCTTTTCTATGTAAAAAAAAAACTTTGGGATTTTGCCAAATTGATTTTGGTCAGAAGTAAGTTTAGGTATATAATTTTTTTTTGAAAGAAGTTTAGGTATATTGATTTTACATAGATAATTTTGTGTTAAGTTAAGGATTATTTTATTCAAAAAATTTTATGGCCCCATGATTTGCTGTTATGTTTTTTTTCCGGCCAAACATGGTTTGATGGTTTGATGTCGGTTTCAAGTCTTTTATATGAACAGTGCCTAGATTACCTCTTGTCCATGATACTTGAGTTCAAACAATTTTTGTTTTTACTCTCATCCTTAATTTTTTTATCATTTAAAAGGTGTATAGGCGTGATGCATGAAAATTGAAAAAGAACAAACCTGGAACAACAATTATTGTTTCTAAAATATGCTCAATCATTTGGGCAATCAAGTAATTCTCAGTAAAAATAGCTAGGTCCTTACATATCAGAATTTATATATACAACAAAATTTGTATCTATTTTCTTGTTATTGATATTAAAGAAATGAATTTTGTAATTTATAAATATTTGATTCAAATACACTTTTGGTCTCTCTAAAATGGTTAATGTGTGATTTTTTTTTTTTGAAATCGTTAATGTGTGATTTTCATAGCTCAACAATTTTGAGTAAAATTTGTTTTTATTTTTCTAAATTTTTGCAATCATGTCACTCAATCTCTTATATTGTACATGAACCTCATACTTTTTTCTAAGCAACATCACTTTATAGAGATGTTGTCTCACTTTACTCACTTCAGGGAGGGAACAGAATCTAACCATTGCACATTGAAAAGGCACCATAGGTTGCTAAAAATCGCGACAAATAGATAAATTTATTTTTAGTGAAAAGCCATGCTTACCGAACCATATAATTTTCTCTAGTTAAGTCTTATGAACGGAAAATAAGTTATCTTGAGGTTTACCACATGAGTAAAATTTATCATGCAATAAAAATAATCCATTAATAAGGAAAACCATTAATTCCTTGTGCAGTTATGTTGTCAATTTGGCTTGCTAGTAATGAATGATGTTTGAATCAACAAAATTCAGATGTGTGAAGTTTCCAAAACTTGTCAAAGGAATCAGAGAAGTTTATGGTTATTCTCAGTTGACAAAATGCAGCCCTTGAGTGGGTGACATTGCCGGTGTTCTAATTAAGAAACATTCATCATTCATGGTACAATGTTTCTTGCTTACTTGTCTGAACATATTGGTTCCACGCGTGGGATTATGAGACAGAGGCATACGTAATCTTAAATGTTCTTAATTGTTTTCTGTTGTGAATTCAAGTTTTATAGTCTTACTACTCCCCCATTCCAAAACTATTGTACTAGTAGTTTAGTAGTTAAGCTTTTTTGTTTTGTTTCAAAACTATTGTTATTTTACATATTTCAAACATTTTATCTCATTCTCTTCCATTCATGCCCTCATTTAATATTGTATCTCTAAATAATAGTACCTTTTATTTCCACCAATCACAATTCTCACCAATTAGTTGATTAATGATTTACATTCTCTCTTTTATATAACTCATGTTAAATAAGAGTGTTTCAGTCAAATTATAATATCAATTAATAAACACTTAAACTTTATGCATAACCTTAAATTACAATCTATATATATATGAAAATAATGTTTCCTTCTAGAAGCCTATGCCACATGGCACCCCAAAATTCTTCCAGTTTCCCTCCAAGAAAAAAAAAATCCTTCCTTTTTTTTTCCAACATAAAACCACATGACTCACATAATTATTGTTATCTAATTTAATTTTCAGTTTTCTTTGATAAACATAAAATAGAAACAATTACAAAACACATGCCTAACATTCAAAAAATTAAACAATACGGATTGAAAATAATTTTTTATTTTTTTATTAAACAATACGAATTCAAAAAAATTTTTTAGGAATGAAACACATGCCTAGCATACAAAACCCAGATTCTTTTTTATTAATTTTTTTTACATCAAATCTATAAATATTAACCCAGCTTTTTTTTTATACAAAATAACTACAACACAGCTGTTAAAATAAAAATCTCATGATGTTTTAACAGTATAAATAAATCATAATTCACCTTAATTATTGTGGTCTAATTTATTACATTTTAATTTTCAGTTTTCTTTTATAACCATAATTTTGAAAACATTGCAAAAATAATGCCTAACACTCATTGAATTAAATAATACAAAAATAAAGATTTGAAAATAATAATTGCATAATTTTTTAAAATATTAAATAAATAATGAAAAAATTATACATTTAAAAATTATATGAAATTAAGAATTTGAACATTTTAATTGAATAAGGTCTTAAAAAAACTGATATTTACGAAAAAAATAGCATGAAATCCAGATTTGTTTTTACAAATATTATCAAAAAACAAAAATATTAAAATAATAATTCATTAATTTAAAAAATAAACATATATTAATGAAAAAAAATATTGACATTCATATGTCGTTTTTTATATATATTAAAATACAGCTATATTAAAAAAAGTCATTCAAATTTAATTTTTTTTCCTATTTTAAACAACCATTAAAACAATCATTATTAGGTTTCTCCATACTCATTATTAAGTTTCTCCAATCACTACATAAATTTCAAATTTTTTCCTATTTTAAACAACCATTAATGCACGTTCAAAAAAAAACGTTAATGCTAAAATTGATTGAATTATATGAAATTAAGAATTTGAACATTTTAATTGAATAAGGTCTTAAAAAAACTGATATTTACGAAAAATAGCATGAAATCCAGATTTGTTTTTACAAATTTTATCAAAAAACAAAAATATTAAAATAATAATTCATTAATTTAAAAAATAAACATATATTAATGAAAAAAAATATTGACATTCATATGTCGTTTTTTATATATATTAAAATACAACTATATTAAAAAAAGTCATTCAAATTTCAAATTTTTTTCCTATTTTAAACAACCATTAAAACAATCATTATTAGGTTTCTCCATACTCATTATTAAGTTTCTCCAATCACTACATAAATTTCAAATTTTTTCCTATTTTAAACAACCATTAATGCACGTTCAAAAAAAAACGTTAATGCTAAAATTGATTGAATAGCTTTTAAAAATAATAATTGAATATTGTAATAAATATTAAATAAATAATGAAAATATATAAATTATACATTTAAAAATTATATGAAATTAAGGATTTGAACATTATAATTGAATAATGTTTTAAAAAAAAACGATATTAACGAAATTGACATGATCCTCCTGGATGCTAAGGTTTATTTACAAACAAATTCATGCCCTTGCGGTTTTTTAGATATGAGCATGTTGATCTGTTTTCAAAAAAAAAAAACAATCTTTCATCCATATTTTTTTTAACGAAAATCCAACAATTTCAAGGGTGACAAGATTCAGGCTACAGTGTGGAGCAGCCACGTTGTAAAATTTGAGTCAGCCTTAAAAGAGGGGGTGTGCTATGAAATTGTCATTCTCAGCGTCGCCATCAATAATTACAAATAGACACCTTGCACTCATTCATGCAGGTTGTATTTCAAGTTGCAAACTGAAGTGAAACCTATAGAAGCTCAAAAAATTCCCTATTATGGGTTTAGCTTCGCACCATATGGTTCAATATTTGAAAATCTTAAAGAGGACGAGGAATTGATCGGTATGTGTACAAAGTATTTGTATTTTTTAAATAAATATAGAGATCATCACTTTTAATATTTTGATGCAGACGCCATAGGTGTTGTCGTAGCCAAATGATAACTATCAGACTTCAAGAAAGAAGTTACTACAGTCAGTCAACTATATTGTTGTTGATTTGGATGCTCTAGAGTAAGTATTATATTTAAAATTTCCTTCAATTTTTTAAATTTAAACACTATCTATTCATTTTATCAATTAAATTATAGCGGAAGTGAAATCCTAAGGTGTACACTGGGGGAAGATTTTGCTCAACAATTTTTACAATATGTTGCTGAAGGACACGATGGTCCAGTGGTTCTTATTCTGTAGTTGGCTAAAATGAAAATGTACAAAGGTACTGACATATATTACTAAAAAATTCGTATTTTATTTATTAGTAAATACTTGGGTGTGTAGGATTATATCTTCCAAGGCGAGTCTTCAGCCATTGACAATTATATGTTGCTCTATCTAGAGTAAAAAACAAACAAGGGCTACAGATCCTAATAGAAAATCATGATGATCTACCTTCTGTCAAAATAATTCATGTTGTGTACGAGAGAGTATTTTCAAATATAACTCTATAAGGTATGGTTTATAGAGTACTATAGATTCATTTACATTCGGTATTATAAATAATTTATGTGTTAATATGTTAATTCTAACATGTAAAATATTTTTGGGTGTTTAGGTGGGTTGTATATTATATTTTTTCATGCATTATCTGAGTTTAATAGGTTCAGGGAAGGAAGAACAACCGTAAGTAATAACGTACATGATTCTTTGTCTTATAGTCATATAGTATGCCTGTTTACAATATCTATCATTCAGATTGAGTGCTTTTATTGAAGGAAAACAAATTGAAAATAAGAACTCATTGAACTAAAAATAAAGAAATAGAAAGATCACCTGTTTTACTGCTCTTGAACTTGCACCAGAAACTCAATTCTTGATCATCCTTTTCTGCCTCCTATCAACAGTATTTTCCACCATGTCCTCAAGAGCCATCATTTTCCTTCCATGTTTTTGTATATTAGACACATCATAGGTGGAGGAAGTGAAACTTGGTTAAAAGCATAAAAAAAATTGAGCGAAGCACAACCATTCAACAGGCTGCTTAAGGTTGTTCATATTTTATAAGCACAAAATGAATGAAATAAAGAAAACGCATGGAAGTAAGAAGCATGAAGAAATTAAGAAGACAAATTGAACTGTTGGAGAAAAAGAGATGGACATGGCGTAATCATTCTCTCTTTTTTCCAAGTCTTTTGGGTCTCACCAAATATAAACCAAGCAATACATTTTTTTTGGGTAAGCAAAATTGTATTGATACAAAACCAGTTCCAAGCTAGAGAATTCATGGAAGAAAGAAATGGTGCAGGTTTTGGGGCTGGTGAATTTTACGATTGAGAGAAACATAGGGTAAAAATGTCGATTCTGGAAAATGCTGATGGAAGATAAAAGGATGAGCTTTTTGGGGCCATTTTGTAATGTGAGAGAGAAATCATAATGAAAAAAAAATGTTCAGATAAAATAAAATACATTTTTTTTGAATGGAAAAAAGAACATTAAAACAGGGACGAAGGTTGTTGAACAACTATAGACAAGATATAATTGAATTGAATTGTCTTTTTTTTTTAAAAAAGAAATTTGGTGGTCAATGAGTCAATCTATCTAAGATTTAAGAATTTAATTTCAAAAAAACATTTGGCATCCTTAATATTATATCTTCTACCTTTCGAAATAAAATTATCTCTCACTTATTCATTTAACAAAAAAAAGTTATTCCTCTTATATTTATTTCACAACTTTATAGTTTAAAATTCAAATGAATTAAAAACAGATTTTGACTTTAAACGTTGAGTGAATTTAAGTATTTTAAAAAAATTCTTAATTTCTTTCATAATTAACTAACTAAAATTTTAGGTTAATTAATACAAAATATTCACTATTAAGAATATATATTTGAACCATTTGTTAAAAACATATTTACTAAAAAGATAAAAAAAACATTATAAATATGGTTAAATGGTTAATTATGTATGCCAAAATTTAAGTAAATAAATACTTCAGTTTGGTTTGGATCGGTTCGATTTTGAACATGGGAAGAAAATATCGATTTTTGCGGTTTTCGGTTTTTTTGGTTTTGATTTTTTTGGATCGGTTTGAGCGATTTTAATTGGTTTGGTTCCGTTATGAACATCCCTATTTCATGATTTTAATTATATATTGTTTACCCCTTTTTTAAATCATGAATGGGAAAGACGGAAATCCTTCCATTTATCTGCTTGGATTGATAAAATGGATTTTTCCTCCATCGTCCCTGGTAGCCGGTGGTTACCAAAGGTATGATCAAAGAATCAAAGACAACTTTTCAAAAAAAAAAAGAGCCAAAGACAAAAGACTAAAAAGGGGAACGGGTTCTCACGTGAGACTTTATTCAAAAATAAGAGAAGTCTTTGGATCTAAATAATTTTGGTAAATTATATATTATTTTGGTTTATTTAATTTGGGGATTTATTCCTATGATTTGATTTGCGTTTTATTAGAAGTGGGGTTTATTTTTTTATTACATATTGATTTCTCTTTGAAATTAAATTTTTGAATCAAAATATATATTATTATTATTATTTATATTGTTATTATAAATAGAAATATTGATACGAAAAATGATCAATCGAATATTAATAATTAGACATGTATTAAAAAATTAAAAATACTGATTTAATTTAATGTATATACAAATTTTTTAGTGAATCTAAGTCTTATAAGTTAAAAAAATTGAATTTTTTTTATATTTAAATAAGTAAAAATTTATGGTAGATTAATACACAATTATCAATATTAAGAACATATAGTTGAAACAATTATTAAGATATATTTACTAAAAAGATACAAAATATAATATTACACAAAACTTAAATTGTAAATAACAAAAGTCACCCGTGCAGGGCACGGGTAATTCCGCTAGTAGTTTTGAAACGGATCGTAGTAAGTATCGTACGATACACCGATACGATACGCGATACGATACGTTTTTTTAGCCTAATGATACGTATCGTACCTGTGTATCGAATTGTCCCAGTATCGCACCTGTATCAGATGTATCGTATCAGGTATCGTTGTATCGCGATACGAAGATGTATCGCACCGATTCATATATTTGTTATTTTAAGCCTTTTTTTGCGATTTTTTTTAATTTGGGTCAAAGTGGGTCAACCCAACTGAACCAATCAATTTAGGGATTGAAATCACCCTAAAACCCCCAATCTCAATGCATGTTCTATCAGAATCAAAACCAACGGGTTCAACTTCCAGTCTTCAAGCCCGTTCAACTCTGTTATTAAGTTGTATGATCAAAGCATAGTTTAGCAAGTATGGAAGTGTTTTACATTTGTCATATTATTGATGATTTTTAAGGAGGTGAAAGCTTGGATTTTGTCATCCTTTGATTAAATATATTATATATATCATATATTTTTTATTTATAACTTATTTTTGTGTGTTTTTGTATCGTACGATACATAATACTATACAATATACGAGATAAAAAATAGGTCTTCCAATACATGATACGATACGATACAATACGCGATTCAACTACTGTAGTAAAAGTGATTCATCTTTAAGGTGTGTGATCGGTTTATTGTGATAGCAACACACCGCTTAATTAAATATCTCAATCAATACAAGGTTGATGTTTTCAGGGATGAGAGTTGTTGAAAATTTCATGACTTTTGGACTTTATGCTAAATTTTTATTGAATATATGAATGCTTATCCCCACTTGACATGGATGTCATCAAGTATCTTTATTTCCTTTGAATGAATTCAATTTATGCTTTGAGTCTTTGACTCCTTTTGTTGGTTTATTTTGCTCGACTCAAATTATTAGTGTTTTACTTTTATTTTTATGAAAAATGGTAGAAAAGATGGGCACCACCTAATCTAGGTCAGAGTGTCATTGACATATTAGAGATGTCAACAAAGATTCACTCTAGAGATTACTCGCCCAATATTATTGTGAGTAGGTCTACTGAGCCCAATTATTCAATTAGTTTTACAGCGTCGAGAAATCTCCTTTAAGATAGATATCGACAAATTTAGGATTTAGGAGGTCACATGAGGAATCAAACTCACATCTTAGGAAAGTGCGACTTAACTCCGATGCCCGCAATCAATTGTGCTAAATTAAAATACAAAGAATTAGATTAAAACAAAATATCGGTAAAATAATTAGATTAACTTATTATTTTTCCGCAAGTTCCCCTTGTTGATACCTCCTCTGTTCAGGGCGCGGCAGAGGATGGTGAAGTTGTGAGGGACACTTTTGAGGGGATGCCAAGTATGGACGCTCCGGGTTCACAAGCACCCACTCAAAGACGACGAATCAGGCACGTGATCCACTCCCTTAGTTGCTCCATGTCTCGCCCGGAGGATGGTGTTGCGGGACATCCATCGTGGATTCGAAATGTAGCTGAGGAAGCAAGACAGGCTTGGGAGCTCGGTAAATCCCTAGGTTTGCGATTTGACGGTGATGAAGAAGAAGTCGTAAGCCAATTGGCAGCCTTGGAACATAGAGATATGGGAATGGTTCACCCTTCTGGCCGTGGAAATGCAGGTGAAAATATTGAGGTTGATCGATGATTATACTCAGCTACAACTCGAGGGGGTTAGGGAGCTGCGTAAAGCTCCGTGCTATTAGAGAACTTATAAGGAAGGAGAGGATCGAGATGCTCTTGATTCAGGAATCCAAGTGTGAATTGGTAGATTTACGCCTCTGTCGAAGCCTTTGGGGAGCTGCTGACTATGAATGGGTTTTTAAACCCTCTGCTAACAGTTCTGGTGGTTTAATTACTATATGGTAATCGAACAAATTTACCTTGTTGGACTCCCATGTTGGGGAAGGTTTCCTTGCTGTTAGGGGTCAATGGG
Organism: Lotus japonicus; assembly: GCF_012489685.1. Lineage (NCBI taxonomy): Eukaryota > Viridiplantae > Streptophyta > Magnoliopsida > Fabales > Fabaceae > Lotus > Lotus japonicus. The sequence goes on from NC_080045.1 coordinate 11,520,017, forward strand.
ATGATCTCAATGGACTCTGTGGAATTATAAATGTGTATGCTCCCTGCTCGGCTCAAGGAAAACGTGAACTCTGGGAGGCAATTGAAGTTTTTATTTCCAATGCTGGTCTTACTTATTTTTGTATTGCAGGGGATTTCAATTCAATTCGTACTGTAGAGGAAAGGAGAGGAGTGGCATCAAGTCTTTCTACAGGTAGAAGAGATATGGAAGATTTTAATATTTTCATTGCAAATAATCAGCTTCTTGAACCACCTGTGGCAGGGAAATTGTTCACCTGGTTCCGTCCGAATGGCCAAGCTGCTAGCAGACTTGATAGGTTCTTTGTATCCAGTGATTGGGCCTCTTCCTGTGCTTTTGGTGAACAACGGGTTCTATCACGGGACTTCTCTGACCACTGTCCAGTTCTTTTCCATACGTCTAATTTGAACTGGGGTCCGAAACCTTTCAAGGTCCTTAATTGTTGGTTCTCTGATCCCAGGTTTGCAAAATTTGTTTCAAAAGAGTGGGAAAGTTTCTGCTTTTCAGGTACTGGAGCTTTTGTGCTAAAGGAAAAGCTCAAGAGGATCAAGGCCTGCCTAAGAACATGGAATAGTGAAGTTTTTGGTGACATACAGAGAAACAGCAAGGAGATTCTGAGAAAGATTCAGAGCCTTGATGAAAAACTTGAGGAAGTTGGGCTAAGCATGGAGGAACAAAATCAGCGTCGGACTTGGCAAGCAGAGTATTGGCGTTTGGCAAAATCAAATGAGTCTCTTTTGCAGCAAAAATCACGATGCAACTGGATTAGGGAAGGTGATTCAAATACTAAGTTCTTCCATTCGTTTATGAATTGGAGAAGAAATGCAAACTCAGTTTTGGGCATGGAAATTGATGGTGTCTGGATTAACGACCCTGTACTAGTCAAGAACGGTGCTAAGGATTTTTTTGAGGGGAAATTCAGTCGCGGGGATCGACTATCGCTGAGTCTTGATGGTGTTCCATTTAGACAGATTTCAGCTGCTGATAATACATCTCTGATTGCAGAATTTGACCCTATGGAAGTAAGGGAAGCTGTATGGCAGTGTGGAAGTGACAAAAGCCCTGGCCCCGACGGAATGAACTTCCGATTCATAAAACAATTCTGGCATTTGATGGCTGCAGATATTCAGAACCTTTTGAATGATTTCCATCGTCAAGGTTATTGGCCTAAAGGGTGCAACTCATCCTTCATCACCCTCATCCCAAAGAAGGCTTTCCCTCAAGGCTTACAAGACTACCGCCCAATCTCCCTGATCGGCTGCGCATATAAAATTGTTTCGAAGGTACTTATTAACCGCATTAAGAAGGTACTGCCAAGAGTTATTGATGAGTGTCAGAGTGCCTTCCTTGAGGGAAGAGGAGCTTTGGATAGCATCGTGGTAGCTAATGAGTGGTTACATGACGCTAAGAGTAGGAAACAGAAATCAATGGCCTTCAAAGTTGACTTCGAGAAGGCGTACGATTCAGTGCAATGGGACTTTCTTTACTATATGATGCGCCGTATGAATTTCAATGGTAGGTGGATTGCTTGGATTAAAGGCTGTATTGAATCCGCGAAGATCTCCGTTCTCATTAATGGAAGCCCAGGGGATGAGTTTTCCATGGGAAAAGGAATCCGTCAAGGAGACCCAATTGCTCCGTTTTTGTTCCTAATCGTGGCGCAAGGGCTAAATGGCTTAATGAGGCAAGCCATCCAACTTCAAGAATTTAAAGGGTATAGTTTTCAGGGGGATGGAGTGGTGGACGTGTCTATTCTCCAATTTGCGGATGACACTTTGTTTTTGGGAGAAGCCTCAAGGAGGAACGCTTTTACTTTGAAAAGCATTCTGCACTGTTTTGAGTTGGCCTCGGGTCTAAAGGTCAATTTTCACAAGAGTAGTTTGATTGGTGTTTCATTGGTTGGTAGAGACTTGCAAGTGCTTTCCAGAATTTTGAACTGTAAGTTGGCTTCCCCTCCTTTCTGTTATCTTGGAGTCCAGATCGGTGGTAACCCTCGCAGGAAAATTTTCTGGGATCCAATCCTTTCCAAGCTTCGCAAGAGGCTTTCAACGTGGAGAAGGAAGAGTCTCTCGTTTGGAGGTCGTGTTTGTTTGATCAATAGCACTCTCTCCTCTATTCCGTTATACTATTTGTCTGTTTTCAAGATGCCAGTTAGTGTTCGAAAGACCTGTATCTCTATTATGCGACAGTTTTTGTGGGGTGGTATCGACGAACAAAGCAGGAAAATATCGTGGGTTAAGTGGGAAGTGGTTTGTAAGCCAAAAGCTCTTGGAGGCCTCGGAATCAAGAATTGGGGTGCATTCAATATTGCACTGCTCAGCAAGTGGCGTTGGCGTTTGCATTCTGATTGCAGTAGTTTATGGGCCAGGATAATTCATGCTAAATACAAATTAAGGTTTGGTAGACCCCTCCCTCTAGTATCTAGGCACGCCTCACCTTGGTGGAGAGATGTTCAATCGCTGTGTTTTGATGCTCCAAACGGCGATTGGTTAACCGATGCGATCCCTCGTTTAGTAGGTGAAGGGAATGGAACGAGTTTTTGGCATGATGGATGGACGGGCTCTGTGACTCTAGCCTCTAAATTTCCCCGTCTTTTTCGCTTATCTACCCAGCAGAATGCGCGGATCATGGATATGGGGGTATGGCAGCAGGATAATTGGGTTTGGAATCTTTCATGGCGAAGGGATCTTAATGACAGAGAGCGGGTTTGGGTGGGAACCCTCTTGACCGATGCGAGTGCAATTCAGATAAGGAGAGGTGTCCCGGATCGATGGATTTGGAAACCAGATATAGTTGCAGGATTTACTGTCAAGTCGGCTTACTCTATCATCACAGGTAACGGTTTTATCGTTTCAGATGTGGCTTTTGTTTCAATCTGGAAGATGGTGGTACCTTCAAATATCAAGGCTTTTGTCTGGCGTGTTTTGTGGGATCGAATTCCGACTAGAAAGAACTTATTCTCCAGGAAGGTGCTATGCTATGAAAATGAGGTTTTGTGCCCATTCTGTTTGGCTGAACCTGAATCCATTGAGCATCTCCTACTCTCTTGTCGTTTTGCTTACAACATTTGGTGTCAGTTATACAAATGGCTGGGTGAGTGTACCGTTCTACCCAATGAAATCAGAGCTCACTTCTTTCAGCACCCTTTTAGATGTTGGAATCAGAAACAGAAATTTGCTTGGTGGACGGTTTGGAGTGCTGCTGTTTGGTCCCTCTGGCAGTGGAGAAATTTGAAGATTTTCAAAAATGAGGTGCTGGATTGGAACAATGCCTTGGATACTATCAAATGGAAGTCTTGGAAATGGCTTTCTTCCTTGGAAAAGGATTTTCACAGCTCGTTCTTTGAATGGTCCCTGGAGCCTAGAGCATGTTTGGAACAAATTGGTCATTAAATGGGTTCTCTTCACTCTCCTTACTTGAACTTTCATGAGCCTGCTCATTGAATTTCCTTTTCTTTTCTTTTTTCCCGTTCTTTTTGTATCTGTTCCTTTTTAGCACTACTTGTGCTTTAATAAAGTGATTGCTTATCAAAAAAAAAAAAAAAACTTATTATTTTTCATGAGAATTAATTCACACATAAAAAAAAGCTGCTGACATAATTTTCTTCGTAAAATTAATTTTGATAATTTTATATTTAACTATAGAATAATTTTTTTTCAAAATGTGCAATGTTTTAATATACACGTAAGAAAAACAACTATCTTGGGAACAGTGATAAAATCGTTTAAAAAGCGGAGTTGTGATAAATGATGAGATCGATAGCGATGGCTTCTGCTGCATGCCTGCCCTAATCTAACTATTCTTACCATATGATTGAATGAATGAAGATGACATGCAACAAGAAGGGAATCACGACTCTCACTATACTTTTAGGTAGCAGGGTATCACTGCTGATGCAGAAATAATTAAAGCAAGTTTGTATTCCAGAACAATTAAGCTACACCCATAATATGAGATATAAGAAGGAAAGGAGAAAAAAATGACAAATTGCATGTCTCTAACATATACAATTATTTATTAAACTGCTACCACAATTTTGACCTAGCTTATGATAAAGACCAAAGTTCTGAAAGTGTAGGAATTAAGAATAGGACACCGACATTCAACTAAATGGTTCAAAGTTTTCAAACATTTATTTTTAACTGCTGCGATTGACACTTATTACGTTTCACACTTACTTACAATCATTGTTACATTTTTTTTACAGGTAAATATAATTGATAGTAATATTAGTAAATTAATCTCTCCTCAGGGTTCAAACCCTTCACCCTTCATCTCACCCAACTCTTATGTCCCATATTAACCCTCAGTGACACAATCATTGTTACATGATAATAGAATGAGTAGTTAGAACTTAGAATGTATTTATCAACAACTTAATTAGTTTAGAGTTTATTTTGATATTTTTCTTTTGATTAATAAAAATCAAAAGAATGTACTATCTTCGTTTCTTTTATTTTTTTTATAGGCAAATGTTAGTTGTTAAAAATGTTAGTAAATTAATCTCTCTTTCAAGTTCGAACCCGGGACCCTTTAGCCTTCATCCCACCCAACTCTTATCTCTCTAACTCTTACCACTTGAGCTATCCTTTAGGGACACTACCTTTTAAGTGTATGGAACCATTCACCACCTTCGTTCATAATTAACCGTTTGGAGAGACAAGAAAAAACATGTTTACAAGTGCAATTAATTTTATCAATTTTCATGAAAGTATTACTGGTTCAAAATATTTAACCAACCACATTTGCATAAGTTTGACCTCAAGACCTCTGCTTAATAAAAAAACGACTCCGCAACCATTTATTTATGCGCTTGATGGTACAAATTAAAATTACTTTAAAAGTTTTATATTCAGTAAAATGGATAAGAAATTTTGAAGGATTTTATGAAATATATATAGGGTATTTTAAAAAAATTGCATTTTATTAGTTTTAGTTGAAATTTGACATTTTAGTCCGTGGGTTTCGAGTGAAAGAATGTAATTTAAAAAAGAGTTATTGTGTATTTGTATTTCATTAAAGTTTGCAAAAAACACATTCATTCCAATGATAAGAAAACATGAATTACCTAAAAGCACATCGGCACTATCTTGGAATGTGCGCTAACATAAGCACACGTGAACACACCTTTAATTGAATTAATTTGTGAAGATCTCACTTTAAAAGTGAGAATTTGAGAGTTTCTTGCACGTCGAGTGAAACAATGTAGATACGAACTAGGTTTCATATATGATATCCCCTTTCAATTAGAGTATAAAATCTAGCCTTTGTTAGTAGGCCATTTCTTTAGTTCCCTTTAAAAGTGAATAGTTTCCATACAATTAATCATTTTTTAAATTTACAATTTAGCCCTTTGTATGGTAAAAATGAACTAAAAGGTAACCCTCCTATTTTCAATGGGTACCGAAGCAACGCCCTAGTTAGTATTCAAGTGAACTAAGTAATTTCTCCTTTTTTTATAAAGGTGTTTAACCTAAATACATGCATTTGGGCCTTGGTGCAAAATAAACATAACCCGCAAAAAAGGGGCAGGAGTCCCCTAAAACTCTTAGTTTTTTTTTTATAAGCAATATGAATTATATTGAAAAGAAGTACAAGGGGTACTTCAATCCCAATACAAGTCAACCAACTACATCCAAAACTAACCCACCCAATACCCCAATGGAAAAAGGCTTTATAAAAAAGGCCTCATTAAAACCTTACTAGGAGAAAACCCCCTTGGGAAAACCTAGTAAGGAAAAAAAGTACCTATTTATAAAGCCGAGATGAATTTTCCAAGGGGGCTTACAAAGAATCAAATTAACCCCAGCCCAAGTACCAATCCCACACCAGCCAAGCAATAGAAACAAATCCATATATATACCACCAACAACACCAAGCTCTCAAGTAGTTTCCACCTGTTGCGAAAACAAACTTAGTAAACCCACAAACAAATAACTCTGAGCAAAATATATTCTCCTCCATGTGGTTCGCCAAAGAGGCGGTGAATATACACAGACAAGGCATATCCACCCATATAAGAAAGGGGTCATCAGAGGATGAAGGGGTCGCAGCTAATGGCTCGACAAATGGAGGAGGAGCTCGCCACCAGCTAATGGCTCACATGAATAAGGTTTCACCAAAGAGTGGTCAGATCACTCCAAAAGACACTGAGCCTGAAACATGAAGGCAGAGTGTGTCTTCAATAAGTACTCGCCGAGGCACACATGAATGAAGGAGTCATCAAAGAGTGGTATGGAGTGACCTGACCAGTCCACAAGCCACCGAGATTGAAGCATGAAGACATAGTGTATCTTTAAATTGTATCGCCTCAATCCGCTTCCTCTAGATCAAATCACATCTTTCGATATAAAAAGTGATAGAATTTTAAGTGTGTTTGTTTTTAGCCCAAATGTCTATTGGGTTCTCTAAAAATGTGTGCGCACAATTTCTGAAGGGCTAAAACGTGAAAGATAAAAATCACTTCGTTTACGTTTTCGTTCAACCTAACGTGAATAGAAACATAACCTAATTTTAACTGAGGAACAAAACTTGCTAAAAAGTTATTTGGACACTAGGACCACACATCAACTATAACAAATGCCATAAAAATGGAATTAAGCCTTTATTTGATAGTATTTTAATGCATCCTAATCCACAATTCATCAATTATCACATTTCTTTCCACCACTTTCAATTCTTTGTTTCTTATCCTTTACCCTTTACGTTCCATCCAATCATCCATAATAACATAATTGGCAAACGTTCTAGATGAAAGCTATAAAGTGCCTTTTCCAATATATAGTTATGAACAACAGAAAAAAGTAAAAGGTAGCTTATTTGCAATCAAAAGAAGTTTTAAACAAATTGAATAGACACAAAAAACCGAAAAAGGAAGGAAGTTTCTGTAACATCCCGATCCGTCATCTGTAACATCCCGATCTGACGACTGGCCTCACGGTAACAACACGAGTCTTTTCAGCGCGCTTTGTCCTCACTCACGCGCTTTCTGGGAAAACTTCCAAGGAGGTCACCCATCATAATATTGCTCCAAGGCTAGCACACTTAACCATGAAGTTCTTATGAGTTGGGCTCCCGAAAAGAAGTTGCAACTTGTTGTTATGAGTAGTACCAATCAAATCTCTTATGCCCTCCTCAACTGTATAGTCCATCCTTATACAGTCTCGGAATACCTCTTGTTCGGGTGTGAGATCGGTTCATTCATGTGCCCCTCCGCCTAGAAGCCTGCCAGGAGCCGCTCCTTGTCCGTGCCTCACTGCACCGGCGATCACTCCCCGCCCTCGTCGGCCCCGGGCGTCACAGGCCCACCAACTTCCGCTTGGTTCGTCCCCGAACCACACCGTACTGGGAGAGGTCGGCTCTGATACCAATTGTAACATCCCGATCTGACAACTGGCCTCACGGTAACAACACGAGTCTTTTCAGCGCGCTTTATCCTCACTCGCGCGCTTCCTGGGAAAACTTCCCAGGAGGTCACCCATCATAATATTGCTCCAAGGCTAGCACACTTAACCATGGAGTTCTTATGAGTTGGGCTCCCGAAAAGAAGTTGCAACTTGTTGTTATGAGTAGTACCAATCAAATCTCTTATGCCCTCCTCAACTGTATAGTCTATCCTTATACAGTCTCGGAATACCTCTTGTTCGGGTGTGAGATCGGTTCATTCATGTGCCCCTCCGCCTAGAAGCCTGCCAGGAGCCGCTCCTTGTCCGTGCCTCACTGCACCGGCGATCACTCCCCGCCCTCGTCGGCCTTGGGCGTCACAGTTTCGTTATAATACATTTTTTTGGTACAGCGGAAAGATAAATTGCACCCTCTAAGAATTGATCTCTGGACCTCTCTCACTCAATCCACATGTCCCCTAGCTCTTACCACTTTAACTATCATTTGGGAACGTTATAGTACCTTTTAAATCAATAAGTAATCACCAATAAGTTTAATTATGGTTTTTCTTTTGCCAAACAATTAGGTTCTTTTGTCACGATGTTGAAGTAAGTGGTTTTTAAGTTCCTTCTTTTAGTACTAAAACCAATAAAGAAAGCATTTGGTTAATGTGTGTGTTGACCAACTTTCTTTCTAAGGGAATCTTGTATAGCATTTGCAAAAGCATCTTAAAAAGTTTGACATCATAGGATTAATTAGAAGGAAAGTTGTATGCATGCGATCACTTACATGCTCTAATTATTTTTAGTAAAAGTGGAAACACCCAAATAACGGTTCCGTGATTTATAAGTTAAGAATATGCAATACAAGCACTTTGATGTTATTTGTTGGACACGTTGAGGAAGAAGGGAACAATAACATTTCAAGTGTACGATGCTTATTCTTTGGAAGTAGAAATGTTTAAGCGAAAATTATTTCAAGAAAACATTCTGTTACATTAGGATTATAGATTTTCATCATCATGCAACCGAGCTAGCTAGTAATGTTTTTGACAACTTCTTATCTCCTTTGTCTTTTCTTGAACAATATGTTTAAATGAACATACATCTTTATGCAGTGTACGTTATTTTGAATGATCTCATTTAATTTTATGTGTCAAATTGTCAATGGATTACTATATAACACCGTTGTTCTCAATTCTAGTACTAAAATGTAGAGAAATAAAATATGTTAGTTAGGGGAATTGAGTAATCCTCTAGGTATGTAGAGCTAATGAGTAATGAGCAAACCAGATTCATAGCAAAAACGTTCCTGCTTTTATTGATAGAAGTATTATGCTTTTTCTAATTAACATAATCACGGGTACATTTTTGGCAACTTGGTGAGTTTGATTTGTAAGTTCACGAAACGGTTTCTGTTTTTCTGATTTTTAATTGCTTGTTTAACGGGTAAATAGCCAAGTTCGTCCCTGAATGTGTCCACCGCCTTCAACTTCGTCCCTGAACTTTCAAAATGACGCTCGTGGTCCCTGGATGTGTCAAATCTCCCTCATCAGCAGTCCCTGGTTTAAAAAAAACTAACACCGTTAACGGAAGTGTGACTTGGAATTTTTTTTTTTATGAACTTTTGAAAGGCTTCAATTTAGTCCTTCATCCCTGGGAAAAAAATAAACTAAAAATTAAAAAATTAAATCCCAGAAACCTTCATCAGTTATTCATCTTCTGCATCTTCTTCAACATTTTCATTTAAATCATGAAAAACTTAGAAAAACAAAAATTTCCTTCAACAAACATATTAGACCTTCATCTTCTTCACACATCTCATCTAAAAACTAAGAAAATACATACCCAAACCCAGCAGCCCCCTAAAATTCACTCAAAGATTTCAGAAAGAGAAAAATAATCAGTTTGCACCATGAATACACACAGAAGAGCTCACCTCGCCGGAGATGTTGGCGGCGGCGATGGTTCTGTCTCATCACTCTAGATCTGCTCGGAAACATGGGCTTTGGATTTGGCGTAGGCGTCTCTACTGGAATTGCCGACGAGGAGCGTCATCTCGCTGTCGACCACCACCGCGACTTAGAGCCCAGAGTTGGGTTTGTGGGCTGTTTGATTCACACCAGAACGGGTTCTTCAACCCAGAGAATGGCCTGCTGTTGAGTATGGAGGTAGGACTCATCATGTGTTCAGCTTCGGTGAAACCTTTTGGCGAGAGATTGATGAACAACCTTGGAGAATTGAAGAAAGAAGAACCAGATTTCTTATTTTTTTTAGGGGCATCACAACCCAGAAATACAAAGGGACAAATCCCAAATCGAAACATGCAGAAGCCAGAGGGGAAACCACCACACTAACTCAACTCTACCACTTTCTACCCACGCACTATTGGCAGAACAACACCCAACAATTCAAACAAAACAATTCAGAAAGGGGTTTGCTTTTATTTATGAATAAGGATGGAAGAAGATTGTGTCTGTGTGAGGGTGTCGACTGTCTCATTACTCTGTGTATACCCCTCTTTCTCTTAATTCCTCTTTTTTTTGTGTTTATGGTTTATAGCTTTATGAGTTCTCCTTGATTTTTCATCTGTGTTACTCAGCACCACAATCTCAGCTGGTGGTTAAAGTTTCCAATTTTAAGATACCCATGTTGTCAATTTTGCTTTTTACACGCTACTTCTCTCTGGTTTAGTCTTCATGAGGGAGAGTGTGAGAAGGAGGGGATGTGGGTGGGAAGAAGACGAAGAAGGATGAAGAAGATGGAGAGAGGGTGATGGTGGTGGGGAGAGGTAGAGGTAGAGGAAGATTGGGGAGAGAAATAATTTTTTTTCAGATTCAGGGACTGAGTAACACTTCTGTTAACGGTGTTAGTTTTTTTTTAAACCAGAGACTGCTGATGAGGGAGATTTGACACATCCAGGGACCACGAGCGTCATTTTGAAAGTTCAGGGACGAAGTTGAAGGCGGTGGACACATTCAGGGACCAACTTGGCTATTTACCCCTTGTTTTACTGTTTTTGCTTACCAGTTTTTAGTTTGTAGCTTTTTCTTTCATTTACTGTTGCACTCTCTCTGTATTTGGTTTTCTGACACTTCTTGTGCTTATTTTAATGCATTATGCTGGCTTATCTAAATAAAATAAATTACTGAACCCTAAGATATCAAGCTAAGAATAAAAAGCAATTTGAAACTAAATCTTTTTAAGTATTCAAATGGGTATTTTCAACAAGAATGAAACTCGCCCCAATATAGCTCTTTATTGTGTAGCATCAAATTCGTTAATTATCCCATTTTAATTTGTGTTTCATTTCCTAGTGTTCCACTAATTAAAAGTCATTCATGTCAGGTTATGATTGTCATGATCATGTGCATAATTTAATGACACCAAATGAGAGAACACATCTTCATTCCTAGTCACCATAAAGCCAAGTTGAGTTTGCATTTAAAAATAATTTTCAAAACATGTTTTTCAAAAGATCAAACAAAATACGTTCAAATATATGTATAAAAAAATGTTCGAATAAGATGTTTTATGATGTTAAAAAAATTGTAATTTAACAACTAAAATAAAAAAGTAGAGAGATTTTAGTTTTCAACACTGAATAATTTTTTTTAAAACTATTTTTAAAAATAGGTTATGGCAACCTAATTTTTAATTTTTAAAAAACTACAAACAAGCACGATTCAAGACTCCATTTAAAGCATACTGCAGCTCTCCAATGCTTGAAATGGGGGTCATATATATAAACATACAATCCACAGAGTCATTGTTTTAGTGGGGTCATATATCCACTCATACTATATACAAATGAAATGTGCCATGAATGGGGTTCCATCCCCAATGTGGAGTGTCTAATTGGCTATCCTAGTGTGCTAGCACACACTAAAAGCACAACAAGAACAAAAGGCATTAGCCACTAACTGCATAATGCAATTGAGTGCTTACCATACGTTGATAAGCCATAGCCTCAGGCCAAATCTTTAACACATTGGTACAGTACACGATATGATTATCATACACTTGTGCTAATCGTCCTTCATATGTCGCCTTCGACTGTGTACAAATTGGAATGGCTTTCATCTTTCAATAATTCATCATTTTTTGAAGTTCAAAACCATCAACTAGCACTAATTATTCATCTAAAATCACCTTTAACATTGCCTTTTCTCGTCTCATGGGCATTAAAAGTCCTAAAAAGGACAGTAAAATTGTGTCCAGGCAAATTTTTTCTACACATATATGTAGATAGAATGCAAAATACCAATGATACAAATCACAAACAATTCTTTTTTTTTTGGTCAATAATCACAAACAATTCTTGAACAAAGTAATTTGTTGTGGGCTGAGATCCGACCACATGACCCAAAATTATTAGTCCTTCTAAGCCCAACTACGTAATTAAGTTAGAGGTCAAATAAAGGAAGACAAAATTTCATTCGTTCTAACCAGATGACTTAACACAATAATTTGTAAGATTCATGATCAAACTAATTATGTTATGGTGTGTGACCATTAAATTATGTCATGTAGGCTAGCCGTTAACTCCCACCTCATGAATAAATGTGCACTTCTAATTAAATGACTTAACTACAATAATCAAGTTGTTAGATTCATGATTAAACTGTTTCATATTGTTATGGCGTGTGGCCATTCAATTATACCATATAGGCTAGCCGTTAACTCCTACCTAATGAATAAATGTGCACTCAATAAAAATTAAATTAGATTGCTCATTTACTTTCTTACTTCTCTTCCTAATTAGTTAGGAGATTCTCTATCTATTTTTCTCTTGATTTGAGCGTTAGAGTGTCTTTTACAGGTACTTGTGTATCAACATTGCACCACCACACATCCAACCAAGCACAATTAATCAATTCGGAGATTGCACCATTGATTAGCTCTTTGGCTTGAGGATGATTAAATACCATACATTAGGGCTGTCCATACTGAATCGAACTGAACCCGAGCAAACCGGCGATTTTTATATGAAACAGGCCGGTTCAGTTTGGTCACAGGTTTGATCGATCCGTCTTTATGGGTTCGTTTGGGTTTGACAGGTCGATTTTAGTTTGGGCTCCAGCCTGACCGAACCGATCGACCGAAGCAACATAAAAAAAAAGTGGCCCAACCCAATTTGTTAATGAGGGAGAATTAAAAAAATCCTCTCATATTTCATTTAACCCTAGCCTTCTCTCAAATATTCTCTCCAAGCCGCCACCTCTTCTTCATCTCTGTCGAGATCAAAACAAATCTCTGGAACCAAGCCTCATCTCTCGACGCAGCCGTCACACACTTCCCCTTCTCCCATCACTCAACAACCCCCATTTTTCTTCTCTGAAATTCGCCGCACCACCACCTCCTTCTCCTTCCATGAGGTCCATCACTATCACCACAATCCATGGAGATCCAGGCGACGCCACCACCTTTTCCTTCTTTGAGGTCCAGCCCCACCACCACGACATGCAGATCAAACGCCGCCACAAACTTCTTCCTTTCTGAGATCCGTCACCGCACCAGTTTTCCCCTGTTGAAGATGAAGATTCACAAATGCACGAGATGTCGAGATCTGTTTCATTTGTTTCTTCAATCTTTTTTTTTAATTATCTGCTTATTAAGACTAGATCTATGTTATTGTAAATTAATTTCTTGTTCCTATCCCCATCTTTTTATTTTTATGGATGTTAGAACCTGCAGAAACCCACTCGTTGAAATCGTAAACCGTCAAAACCGAATAACCCGTGGTTATTGTACGGTCGGTGGCGGACCTGGTGGTTGGGTGATTTTCACCCGACAAAACTAAAGTTTTTGGCCCGAATCCACCCGAACCTGTCCGATTAACAAGCCTACCATATATGATTTACTCCTATGGTCCTTATTATAAGCATTAAATTACCATGTCATGTAATAAGAAATATAATTAATATAATTACTTGCATTAAATCTCTATTTCAGTTAACTTTCCAAAATTACAATTAACTCACTCACTAGAATAACACTATAAAGGAAGAGAGTCCAACTAATGTGATACATTGACAGTAAGGACATTTTTATCAAGTAGTAATAGTTAAGGGAGTCTAGAATTCAAGCTAGCTCTAACAAAAATTAGTAATTACTATCAAATTATATAGTGGTTAGTTTCAAAAAAAAAATTATATAGTGGTTAAAAGTGGTTAGCAAGAAGAGTCTGTTAATTAGTGTTAGTCGGTTCTGTTATATAGTTAAGCTGCAATTATAAATGTACTACTTGATCATACGCCCTCCGGTCACATATATAAACAAAAGAAACATTTTAGATTCATTCATTTAATAAATGTTTGTAGTCATTAATACTGACTAGATACATTCATTAAATGAATGAACCTAAAATATTTTTTTTGCTTATATATGTGACCGGAGGTGTAGTTGTTTACTGGTGATTTTGGTAAACTAATAAAAGAGAGCGATTGTGAAGTTCTTTTGGTGAAAACGCTATCAGAAGTTAAAATTAAAGACGAAAAACAAGATTTAGGGACAGAATTGCTTAAAAGAAACGTTGCAAACAAAAGTGCAGAAAAACGAAGGTAATTAACTGAGAAATAAACTTCATTGATTCGAGCAAAATGTACAAAACATTGAATACAAAAGATGACATCAAAGTCGAAAACATGACAGGTTCAAACAACTACATACGACTGCAAACTCTTGTGGCTCATGGAGTCTCATTGATTCGAGCATTGGAGCTTTTTGAGTGTTTTCTGAGTTAGAGATTTGCGAACACCCCTTTCTCTTGTCCGATTCTTCTATTTATAGGCTTTCTGCTTCCAACTGCTTGTCTTCCAGAAGCTACCCACGATCTAGCTTTAGTTTCCCGCTCACTCTGCCTTTACCCATGTTCTCCATAATCTCACGTTTTGAAGTGGAGCGTTGGTGGTAACCGCTTGGTTGATTTTTCCTTTTCAAGTGGCTTTGTCGTAAAAACATATTTCCAGTGGTTGATGGCGACATCCATATTTTGTCGATATACCCTTGTTTTATGACTTTCAATGGCTATGGATATGGTTATTTCTCGACATCACCTTTTCCTTTATCTTTTCGTCTCTGGTGAAATTTCGAGCTTAACGTACAATAGTCCTTTGTGATTAACTTTCAATAAACTGATTCATATTTTATCTAAAGATAGGTATTCCAATTACTCCCTCCGTTCCTGATCTTTTGTTGTTTAAGGTTATGCACATTGTTTAAGAGTGCAATCATTGATATATTTGTTGACATAAGCACCCCTATTTAATGTTCTCTTATAGTGAAGAGAGAGAATTATAGTTATTGGTTAAGAAATTTGTTATGATTTTGATTGGTGAAAATAAGAGGTGGTAGGCGAGAGGTGTAGTATTAAATGAGGGTATATATGGAATAAATTGAGAAAAAATGCATTGGATTTGTAAAACAACAAAAGTTTTGGAATTTAGGCCAAAAGTTAAAACAACAAAAGATTAGGAACGGAGGGATTACTTAACAACTTCAATTAATAGCATTCAATGTTCGATCGGTTACATTATTGACTCACAATCTGAAGTATATTTATAGAATAGCATTCAATGCTTGTTTGGTTCCAACATGTATATAATTGAAAGTAGAAGCTACCTACCTCATACAAGCATATTCAATCAACATACACATTTTTTTTACGGTTTTGATCTGTCACTTATGTTCTTTGTCACAAAAACTCCTACAAGAAATTAAAATTTGAAATGTTTTTTAAAAATATATTCCAGAAATTAAAATGTGAAATGTAACATATAAAATACATTTTAAAGTTTTCGGAATGTACTTGTAAAATTTAATTTCCAATAATTTTTTTTTTTTGTAATTTTCCACATTAGTGATGGTTTTAGACAGCTAGAAATTGCATTTATATGTCAATTGAATGCTAACAATGTAGGGTGTTTAGAATTCATTTTCCTAATTTAAAGAAATCCCAGGAGGGAAATGTGTTAGACTGTGATTTTCACGTTTTAACTCCATTGATTTGCGTGAAAGATGAAATAACGGAATTGTTAATTATGTGTACGTACGTAGTGGACACTACTAGCTACAACTGATTTTGAAATTGCCAACAAGTTTCCTACGTCACTCTCTTGGATATAAATATGAGCCTCCTACGTTATTCTATTTCATTCTTCACTCAGGTTGTTAAATTAAAGCTCTATCTAACAAGAGATAATGGAGAACCAACAAACACAACAAAGTTGGTTCGGAAGAGCAAAACCGGTCTTAGCTGTTGTGTCCTTACAGTGCGGATATGCAGTCATGGATATTCTGTCCAAGGCTGCAATGAACAAAGGGATGAGCAACTACGTCTTCGTCGTGTACCGCCACGCTGTTGCGTTCCTTGTCATCGCGCCTTTCGCATTGTATTTTGAGAAGTACCTCTCTCACTTTCTCTGTCTTTCTGCAAAAATTATGGTGGACAAAAACAATTTCAGTTAGTTTTTTGTCTGTCCGCTGTGATTTTAGCTTTAGACTCCTACTTTGTTTTGTTTCTCTCTTTGTGTGAGCATGAAATTGAAGTTGCATTGTGCTTTGTTTTTGTTAAAACAGGAAAGTAAGGCCCAAGATGACATTGTCAATTTTTATGAAGATTGTGGCGCTCAGCGCGCTAGAGTAATTTCCTATACATCTCTCAGCACATTCTTCTAAAATTGGAAAATAACCAGTCTAATAAGGTTTTACCTTCTTATTTGCAGGCCAGTTATTGACCAGAATTTGTATTTTTTGGGCATGAAGTACACAACTGCAACTTTTGCTGTTGCCATGACCAACATCCTTCCTGCCATTACCTTTATCTTTGCCTGCATTCTTAGGTAACTAAACATGATGAATAGAAAAAGATTTGTGAACCACAAATTGGCCCAACACTTACTGACACCCACTTTTTTTATTACAGTTTTTTGACTACCGTAAAATGAAAAGGTACAAAAAAGAAGAAGCATAAAATGCCGTTGTGGTGGTGCCACGATTGCGTTTTATGTTCTTTCTTAACTTTCCATTTTGTGATGGTAAAAAACGGCCTTAAAATGATTGTAGTTGAGTGTTTGGATAAAATTCTTTGCTCAGACGAAATTCTTAGGTAAATAATGATAGACAAAGTTCTTAGGTAAATAATGATTGAGTGGATCCTCGTTGATGATATGAGATCGTCTTAAATATATTTTGGACGTTTCTCTTTCGGTGGTCATGTCACCGAAAAGGATCCACAAATGACAAATCCAATGAGATATACACATTTTTGATCTTGCTTCCCAGCTCGAAATTGGTATTTATTTTTATTTTCTATTTTTGTTTTTCTGGTTTCAGTTTTAAATTACAAAATCACCAATTTATTTTGGTTTCTTGTTGTTGAATAAATCATCAAATTATTTTGGTTTTACTCTCTTTTTAAAATTTTGTCCATATTTAGAATTTCTATACCTAATAAGGAAAGACAACTTCTCTACTTTATTCAGGCTTGAGAAGATAAAAATGAAAACTATACGTAGCCAAGCAAAGGTGGTGGGAACTCTTGCAACGGTTTCTGGTGCCATGGTCATGACCCTGATGAAGGGCCCAGTACTTTTTGGGACCCACGGAAGCAACATTAACAATCAACATAACAGTGGGCCCAATACTCAACATGCAGTAGCAGGATCCATAATGATCGTAATTGGATGCTTTAGTTGGGCTTGTTTTGTGATTCTCCAAGTAAGTTAACATTATGATTTATGAGTCATTATTCAATAATGAAACTTTGAACAAGAAATTGATCATGTACTAACACAGTTTTGAATCTTTTTTCAAGGCTATTACTCTTAAAACCTACCCTGCTGCACTCTCTCTTTCCTCATTGATATGCCTATTTGGAACAATTGAAGGTGCTGTAGTGGGTGTGATTATGGAGAGGGATAACCCTTCAGTTTGGTCTCTGAAATTGGATATAAGGCTGCTAACTTCAGTCTACACTGTAAGCCCCCCAACCAAACTACTCAAATTATAATAGAGTATAATAACTATACAAATAAGTCATTGAGCCAATAAACCAATTCTACAATCAAAGTCTACATTGTAAAGCTTTTGTGTGTAGTGAGAGTTGTGTTACATAGAAAAGCAAAAGAAAAGTAGTCAAATTTAACGAATAATTGTTTAGTAAAGGATATGGATAAGATGTGCTCATCCATCCAATCCATGTCTTAAAAGTGTGCCCACTAACACTATTTTTATTAAGATAACTATATAAAGTAATTAAATTTAGAAATTATTGGCATGCAGGGCATAGTGTGCTCAGGAATTGGTTACTACTTGCAAGGAGTAGTGTTGAAAACTAAAGGCCCAGTCTTCGTGACAGCATTCAGTCCCTTGTGCATGGTGATTGTGGCAATCATGGGCTACTTCATTCTCGCCGAGCAAATGTTACTTGGAAGGTAATCAATCATGAAACTCAAGTAGAAGAAGAACACTAGCAACAACATACTAACATGATGAAATTAAATGCCAAAGAACTAAATTATGAAAAGCAACTAATGAACTCTAGCATGTTTAGATCTACTTAGTACATGCAAGTACATGCTGAGCCAAATCCCGGTGCACAGAAACAACTTCCTGTAGCTTTCGAGGTTGTCCACTGTGATTGACTTCACTGTGGTTTTTCATCATGTATCCGAACATGCACCGAGTGCCTGATACCTAGAATCAATTATGGAACCCATAAACTACTAACATAAGCTTCTCCACATATTCTGACTTTATAATCAATTGTCAAAAAAATTCTAAACGTGTTATTTGGTGTATTTTGCAGAGTGATTGGTGCCATAATCATTTGTTTGGGCCTGTACCTTGTGGTGTGGGGTAAAAGCAAAGACTACACTCCTCCAAATCCAACTCTTCAGGAGCTTACATTGCCGGAGAAGCAAACTGTAGATGAGGGAAGCGCTAAGAACGAACACTGTACTCACGAGGTCATCAACATTCAGTAATTTTTGGAGCTGGAATCACAACCCCAGATGAACAAGAACGAAGAATGCTCATCAATTACCATTTAAGTTTCAACTTTTCTAGGGCATTCAAGCTAGTTGTGTTTGTTCCTAGTTTGTTCTTTCAGTTAGGATCTAAGAGAGCAGAGTTTCTTAACTGTTGTAAGGCATCTCAATAAGGCAGGAAGATAACTAAGAAAAAGTATTGCAAACTTTCAAATTGTGGCAAAGCTGTATCTCAAAGTATTAACAGCAGCAATAAACTAATCATAATCAACTAAAAACCTTCAGTTGGAGCCCTGAATTGATAAGTGTATCTAATGAAATTATACAAAAATTTCATTCTCCAATCAGCAGAAGAAAATGGTAAAGGTTCATTAAGAAACTGCCAATGAAGACCGCTTGGATAAGGTTTTGGTGAACAAAATCCTTTGCCATTAAATCCATTAAATACATGAATGGGAACATAACTGAAGATTTTGTTGTATTAGTAAGTCCATGACAACAAATCATGTATGCAGCCATGACCTCCAAAAGACCAAGTTATCCTGAATTGGGAAAAGGATTCAAAACTCTATGGTTGACAACCAGTCAGCAAAAGGTGTATTAAAACATTACTCCTATGAACACAAGGATTGTTCTATCTTACAACTCAAAATTGCTTGTTTATAACAATTGTGTTACTTCATCTTTTCCGCATATGCGTTGGAGTTCACGTGCTGCAGCCAAAAAGGATTCTGTGAAGGAGGAAGGAAGACCCAAAATGAGAAGGAAGGATTTTTTACTTTTTACTCAGATTAAGCATATTAGATCAACACAAAGATGTCAGACACATTCAAAACACACATAACTAACAGAACGAGATGCAATATAATACCTTTCCAAACGCGGAAGGATTTCTGATTGATAGGAGAACCGGTTATAGTCTGAATAACTTCAAATAACATATTCTGTGGAGTGCTCCTAAGCTCTTGCACAACCCCGTATATAGTTTTCCCATTCTCAAAGTAAATATGATTATTGGGGTGCTTTGTCTTGCAACCAGCATGTCGTTCGAACTCATACGCATTAATAACCTGAAGAAACATTAGTATTCGTCAGAGACATCTATTTTGCTCGAAAAGGATTCTCTTCTCTGATGATTAGCCAAACTTACCTTCGAAAAATTACAAGATTGGCAGCTGCACAAATACCCAGCACCTTTTATAACACCTCGAAGTTCCTTCTATCAAGCATAGGAAGAACCAGACATTTGATCAAAGATAAGCTACTGTTGAAAGATGAACTCATGAATACTAAATTTTTTACCTCCCGTGACCATGCTTTATACTTTACAGAGACACCATCCAGCATACCAGTGGACAGCAAACTTCTGACATTGGAAGGGAAGTTGTTAGAAGTAGCTTTCTTAGACACTTTTATCTCGTCTCTTGTTTGGGGAACATTTTCAGTTTCAAGGGCAGATGTTTGAGCCGTACTTGAAGGTAAATTAGAGCTAGATATAACAAACTCATTAGCATTCACAGCTTCTGGCTTATGTGAAGGTGCTTGACCCATCAAAAGTCCGTAGTTGGAAAGGAATAAACTAGAAGTTGGATCATCATCATCACAGCCACCAAAGGATATGATAGTGCTCTCTCCTTTATTATATGAATGAGAAACAAATGGCATGTCATTTTCTCTCTGGTGATCAGTGCTACCCATCGCTATGGTGCCATTCTCAACCTCACTAAATAAGTGGTTACTTAACATAGAATTGTTTTGGGCCTTGTTGTAAGCTTGAGGAATAGACATCACATTACTATCCACCATACTGAATCCTTGATCCATTGATATCGTATGACAGATCTCTTTGTATATTGCATGTATAGGTAAGTTGCGATCCCCCTCATTGTAAGTTTGACCCATTGTCAATAAATTGTTATTTGTCCTGTCATAAGCATCACCCGTAAACAATATACTGGCATCCCCTTTGTTGTAGGGGAGACTCATTGATATGGAATTATCGCCTCCCTCGTATGCATGAGGATTTGACACACTGTTACTAGCTCCCCTATCATAGGGATTATTACCCGGAACAGACATGACATTCTCAGACTCCTTAACCTCGTTAACTTTGACTTTTGAAATTCCATCATGATTAAATACTGATTGAGGATCATCTAATGTAGTTGACATGGATAAACCAAATGAGGAATCATTCCTGAAAGGATCCACAATATCCTTTCTTTCCAGACTCAACTCATTATCGGTGCTAAGAGGGCAAATGTTCGCGTTTTCACAATTCACAGATGCAGCATCTGGGTGAAATAGTTGTTCAGTAAAATGATCAGTAAAAGAGTGAAATCCAGAGGAGTTTCCCCATGAAGAAGTATTGGAATTGAGCATTCCTGATGATAAATTCATCGGAGCATCTACTGCCTGTTTCTTATTTGGAAACAGGTCCACTGAAGGGTCATCCATGAACCCCTGATGAGCACGCTTGGAATCCATTCTAGAACAACTATCATGTGTCATGTCACCATCGTCCAAATACTCAGGGCTCTTTCCCATCCAAAATGCTTGATTGTTGAAAGACTGTCACAAAAAGTTATTTAGAAAGGTTCACTGACTAATATTTTCAAAGAGAAAAGTGCTGACACTAAGTCTGTGCTACAGTTAAAAAAACTATAGCATGCATCTTATCACGAAGAGGGAAAAAAATAAAAAATACCAATGCTACTAAAAAACCATGGAAAGAAAATTACATGTCCCTCTTAAACCTTTCCAGGACCCCTTATCTTAAATTATACTAACAATAGATCTGGAACCAAAACGTGTTCGCATAAAAAAACACTTAGCACATGAAAACACTCTCAACTAGCATCAGACTAACACACATGACAAAAGCAAATATTTCAACAAAAGTTACATTCAAGTAGCAACAAATTTAATCATAAATTCCTGATATAGCAATAGCTACAAAAGAAGGAAATGAAAAAAAATGTCCTTGTCAATGTCATACAAGATTCAACATGGTGGCTATTAAACTGTCTCACATAACCTTCCTTTTTTAATGACACTCGTATGTTTCGACTATCAATAACAGAACCGAACTCTACAAGAGCATATCTTCCGATAGATAAGACCACTTGGTAATTAATGCCTGGAATGTCATGCAAATAAAAGTACAGGGAAGTGGTTCGCCATAATGTATATCCAAAAGCATATATGTACGTTTCTATTTAAAATTTACTAAATCATGCAACTAACATATACAGGGAACTCCATTAACATTTATCTAACTAGAATATAATGGTAAATTTCTTTACCACTATACAAATTTTCCTTACTAGACCTATCCTTGCCCTCTTGCTTTCCAAGAACCAAAACATATGTAGGAATGTTGTTACTAGACAAGGAAGGCCCCCATCATCCCATGTAATCTTATCCTCACCTCATGAACATTCTTTATTTTGGACGGAAAGTTCCCTTTTACAGTAAAACTAAAAAGTACTAATGGTAAATCACTAAACCTTCTTGCACATACTTCTGACTCAAAGTTTTGTTTGTCGTTAGACATGGACCACAAAGCATATGCAACAGAAAACGCAGATAACATATAGCCCCACAAAACAATTGGACACACTCAAAACTCAAACAGCAAAAGTGTGAAGCAAACCATATCTATAGACATTGGACAACAATGTCCATTTCAAGATGCATCTCAAAACCACAAGTTGCATGCAATAGATTGCTAAACATACCATTTCCCTTCTTGGCAGCAAACTCTTCCTTGATCAGCAAATCTAGCTCAATCACACTTTCTACAACAAAAAACCTACAGTGATTAAACTTCCAAGTAAGCTCATAAGAAGCACTTCAAGACAGCATCTGAGAATTGCTATGCCACTCACTCCTTCTAGCCTGCCAATGAGCACACAAAAATCAACTACAACTAAATACCAAGCAATGAAAATCAAACATGCAAGATTAAAAATCACATCTTTGCTTACTCAAAAAGTAAAAAACATAAAACTAAAAAAATGGGGTCATTGAAGTAAGCAAATGCAATTGCAGCATAGGGTTGAACATACAATCTAACATGTTAGGAAGAGAAAAACATTAACATGAGTTGTTTGATTCATACCATGATTATTGTTGTGGTGCAGCATTGACAATGAGAATGTGAAACCTAGAACTGAAGGATCATCATCCAATGAAGACGGCAAGATCTCTAAGAGGAAGGGGAGGGAGTAACAGTAGCAGTAAACTAGTAATAGATTTTGAGGATTTTGTGTTTGTCGGAAATGTTGAACGATGGTGCTCCGCACGATGGCATCATGAGACATGATCTCTTCCGTACGCGTGGCGTGATCGAGTTCTTTGTGTCAGGAGCTTCATCATCCATGTGCCTCATCTCTGCCGTACATGACTTCATCATAGGTTTCTGTTGGATCTTTGCTAGGCTAACACACAAAGCTAATGATCAAAACTAGAGCTGTGAATACAGCCAGCCCGGCCCATATGGGCATGACCCGTCACGAATTGAGTTGAAAACGGATTGGGTTAAGTTAACCTGTATCTTGACGAGTCAGGAAATATAAATTTAGCCTGGCTCGCCACGAGTTGGCGGGCTAACTAGCGGGTTGAGTTAATTAAATAAAGGCTTAATTGCACTTTTCGTCCCTGATCTATACCTCTTGTGCAATTTTGATCCCTTTTGTTTAAAAGGAGCAATTTTGGTACACCAAAAATTAGAATGTGACAATTAGGTCCACCGTTAGCCTCCATCCAATTTTAAACGGAATATTCTTATTTTGATTCCCTTTTTTTTGCTTATTACACCACCATGAATGACACATCATCAAATAAATAAAATAAATAAAGTAAAATAAATTAAATACAGAATAAAATAAAAAATATAGAACCCTAATCCCAATTTCCCCCAGCCACCGTCATCCTAACTCCCCTGTATCCTCCATCGTGCATCTTCATCCTCCCCCTCCTCATCTTATCATCATTTTCACTTTTTTCTTCATTTTTCACATTACCCAGTTCAATTTGCTGCTAAAAATTTTCACATCTCCACTAGCTAATTATTCACACCGCGCCACAGCCCTCATCCCCAACCTCACACCCCCAACCCCATCTTCACCCTTTGGTTATTAACTTCAGGATCTGCAACTTTTTGTTCCCGTTTTGCTTGTCTTGGGGAACCAGATCCAACAGGGAAACGAACTTGCTCGGCGAGTACGACAAGGAGCTGCTCAGATCCTTCAATTCGTCCTCATCTCCGCCGCAAGCTTCCCCTATTTTCTTTCTCAATCCCACAATCTCTTGATGGGTTTGCATAGGGTGGATGGGAGATGAGGGTTTAATTTTTTGATTTGGCAGCGATGCTCCACGACCCCTCAACATGGCGTGGCTCGGCAGGGCATGAGGTAGCAGCGTGGTGGAGGTCTGATGGTGATGCAGCGACCGGAGGAGATCGGAGCGGTGGTGAGAAGGGGTTTTCGGGGTGGTTTTCTGGGTAATGGGAAAAGATTTTTGATGTTTTCCAGATGAACATGAAGATGAAGATAATGGTTGATGTTAGATTTGTTGTTCTTTCTGGATAATTTTTTTGGTTTCTTCACTTGGGTGTATGTTCCTGGAATTCCTATAGCTTGTTGGTGTTGCTTCTAAATTTGTTCCCAGACTTTTTTGCTGTTGTTAATTCATTGCAGATGAAGATGGAGGTCGATTAGAGATCAAGAATTTGATTAGAATTAAAGTTAACTAATTTTTAAATTTTAATTAATTTTACTTTTTATTACGTGGAGTCCTAGTGGCATCTAAGTGGTAAAATGTGTTAGGGCCACGTCATGAATGAATGCCACGTATGAAAAATCTGTTTGGAATTGGACGAAAACTGATTGAAGGACCCAATTGTCACAAATTGATCTTTAGTGTACAAAAATTGCTCGTTTTAAATAAAGGGGACCAAAATTGCACAAGGGGTATAAATCAGGGACGAAAAGTGCAATTAAGCCTTAAATAAAAGAAATGTGAAAAATCAGTAAATTGTTTTTGTTGTTGAAAATGATGAAAAATAATTATAAAATTTGGAATCAACCATGCGTCACGATGCTCGGACGTCAAACTAGAACAAGCTTCTCATACCTAATTTGGATTATGGTGTTTCCAATCATATGTTAAGGTACCGTATCTACCGCAGACTCAAGTGTTGAATTATACTCCATGCTAGTTATCATAAACACCATGCGTGTCTAGATTTTCCGTTCAATGTCCACCAAGAAAACCTCCCTTGCTAAGCCACACGTTACAAAGAGATAGAGAAGAAACACAAAACAAACTTAAGAATGTTTTCGAGTCATGCAACTTCAAATAAAGAACTTGGGTCCAATATATTGCATTTGCATCCGCATTTGATTACCATCATAAGTAATGTGAGACTTCTTCAAGAACTTCCTTAATCTCCCTTTTCATTTATCGTATTGAACAATATGTGAGACTTGTTTTACCATATTTATAACTCAACATAGTACAAGTGACAGTTGATTTTTTAAAGACATAATGGATATTAATTTTGGTAAAGTGCCGAGTCCTAGATTAATTAGATCAAATCAATTATTGAACAAAAGTAAACAAAATCCAGCATTACAATGAGTTGGAATGTATATCATGGTGAACTGCACTACATGTGTTACATTGGATATCATATATTGATAACTAAACTGATAAAGATCTTCATCAATTATAAATCTACAACTTTGGACGGCGATGAGTCCCACCATTCCTGATTAGCAAAGAATAAAAATCATTCCTAGGAAGCAAACATTATGAAGAGAGCCAAGCTGATACAACTTTTATCAAAAGCTCAGCCTCCAATGACACCCATAAATATAATACACAAAAGAATGAATAGAACACGCATGCTTCTGTCTGTTCTGTTACTTTTTTTTTTATAGGCCTATCTGTTCTGTTACTTAATTTCATTCCTCTGCTGTCAATGAATGATTCACCTCCACCATGCCTTTCTTTCTAATCATTGTTAGCTCAAACCAAAAAGGTGGATGCCAAGACTCGCATGTAACATATTTTAGTCATGAAACTTTGTTTCTTCCTGTCCCAAAAAATGCAAGGAACATTAACCATGCTTCTTCACACTTGTGTCAGGGAACATTGCTACTTGGTGGTCATGTCAGTTTTTCACTTTCTTGGAAATTGGTCATTGTCTATGCAATTTTTTGTGCCCTGGTTAGCAACAAGAGCTGCTCCTCTGCCTGAACTTTTGCAGCACATGATGCTGCAGCATTTGTGAAGGGTCTAGATGAGCATGGCCTTGATGAGATTAAGTTGACATGAACTGAGAAGAGTGAATACACAGGCCTGTGGTCTGAGAATTTGGACTCTCCACGCTGGTACCACAATTGCTCAAGGCCTTCCCCCTTCCACAGAATCCGGTCACACCTTTTATTTTGTTACAAAGAAACAAATTTTTATTAATTCAGTTGCGAGAATTGATTAAGGAAAGATAACTAGAACATCAGAGAAATAATCTCATAGAGAAGCAATTTGGTTTAATTAAGGTGTGCAGAAATAGAAAATCATTATATCCTACTATTGAGATATAATTAAGAAAGTAGAGCCAATGATTTTATTTTTTAGATAGAGCTATACATATTTAATTTAACTTCTAGGTTGAAATATTATGTTTGTCAATTGTTCATTTCCTATCGCACTCATAACAAAAAAATTGGGTCTTAAATAAAATATTTTCACCGCCTATGGTAATCATCGTCTTACGATCAATGCGTTAACTGATAAGGAACTGAGTAATTTTTTTTCCATTCACATACATTGAGAACTGAACCCCAACTACTCATAAAATTTTGAACATGACAATTTCATGGGAAATAAGAAATTGATACATCATTTGCATACAGAAAATTTTGGTCCAGTTGGCCTACCCAATTTTTTAAGAGTCTGCTAAACTCATAACATTTATCTTTTTCTTTATTGTCAAAAGAAAAGCAATTATTTGATTAAGATTGAATTGTATTTCAGTGAGGATCTATGTGATTGGTCAATAATAACGGTTGGAGCCATGGAGGTTTCATGTGTTTTTTTTGTGGTCTATTTTTCTGTGATTGATCAGTGAAGGCCTACCCAAAATTTTCTGTATTTTTATTTCATGTGGTTTATATTGAAAATGATAAAAAACTACTGGATATAATTAATCTCTGAAGTTGATGGGCCTGTCACATACCCCATCATTAACCATTTTGATGATATCATAAAATGAATGTTGACAATGATTTCACATGATACAGTTTGTTTAAACCTCATGCTCATGGTTGACTAATTCTGCATTATAAACAATGCAAGTGGCAAGTAAATCAATATACTCTTAGAAAAGAAACCCCTAACTGGGTTACGTGTCCTTCTCTCATATTTTTGAATTATTTTAAGTTTTCTTCTTCTTTTTAGTTCCCGCTCTGTATCTTTGAATTTCCCTCTCCAGTTTCCTGTCTTACTCATCTAATCTTATTGATTTTAAACAAACTCAAAAATTTGTATTGAAAAAGGTGCTGAGGTCTGACATCTTATCTTAGAAAGAGAAATAATAAAAAATTGGATTTGTATCTAAATTTTCACTTCTCTGCTAGAAGAACACCAAAATCCATCTGTTGTACTTCTTTCTTGGTCTTCTACAACGCATCTCTCATCTTAATCTTCTTCTCTTCAACTTTGAATTGAACTCTACCTGAAAAGGTCAGTGCAAGAGGATTTGCTGCTGCTTGAAACCTCTCTTAAGATCTCAGCCACCCAAACCCGTGGAATCTCTATCTGGATCTGATGCAAGGTAAATCATTTTCATCTTATTCGTTTTTTTTAGACAATTCTAATTGCGATAATGAATTGTCTTCCTTGCTGCTAAAATCTTTTAGTTTATGTCTGTTACATTGTGATTTGAATTGGGAATCTCATTAGTGTTCCTACTTATGTTGCTGGTTAAAGATGGGTATCTCACAGATAACCAAGGTGCCTTTTTAATTTTAGTTATTATCTTCTTTTATTTCTGAAAAAAAATTGGTCTTCAAAAACCTAATATGCTTAGATATGATGTTTTGAGCTTAATTTTTTTCATGATTTCCCGCTACAATCCTTGGTATTCATCTTCTTATGTATTGGATTTTGTTCTAATTTTCTATAATGAAGTGGGTACCGTTAAAGCATATATATTTCAAACAATTTATCTCTTGGAGGCTGGCAAGAGATTTCATTAGATTTTAGCATTGTTGAAGTTGAGCAAATTAGATATTAGTATTGATTGGACTTCATCTTTATAATCACATCTTTCTTTTGGTTTCTTTTTGCCCGATTCTTCTTTCTTTAGTTTTCTATCTCATCTAATATATTTTCTCAAGCTTATATGCTTACTTTCATGGATGCATCTAAGGAAAGTATGATTGTAGCATGGTGTTAGTTTTGCTTATGTTATGTGCAGTAAAAGATTTGATTTTTTTTCTACTATTCCTCTTTTGCTCTTCTTCCTATGTTTATGTTCTTCCTTTGAAAGCCAAAAGGGTTATTTATTTCTTGGTTGACTATTCAATTTCTCTATTTTGCGCGACAGAACTGAATCCCTGGGTTGACAGGACGAAAGATGATCAGCAGTGGTTTGACAAACAGAATCCCTCAACTCTAAGGTTAGTTCATTCTCAAGATAGAAGCTGCATTTGCTCTTTAATATGTTTTTACTACTCATGCTAATAATGTACAGTTTTACAATTTGTTTCAGCTGTATTGTTTCAACTACTCAAGCTAATAACTGCAATGATGACATATTACTATCATGTGCTATGATTGTCAACATTAAATTTAAATCATGGTCTAAATTTTGACTATTTTTCATGATTTATTTTATTTTATAGATTTATTATCCTCCAATGTTAAGTTTACTCTCATGTCATGTTTTGTTTGTGTTGTTATCAGTTATTATCACCATAGTAAGCATCTTTATACTATGTATTTTGTGTACCTTTCTTTATTACTAATCTGATCTTTAGAAAAACTCGTCTTTATACTCTATTGAAATCTCAATATTTCATTCTACCCATACTATGATACTAATCTGATCTACTGTTGATTTTTAGTTGAAGTTGGAAACTACCAGCATACTTTAGCTTTTCCAGAACTGGAAGTTCTTGAAAAATCAAATTGAGTTACATAGTATCATTTTCGGTTACTTAGTACCAAATTGAGTTACTTCTTTAGATATGGCCAGTGTTTTCTTATTTAGATATGTGTTTTCTTGAAAATTGGAAGTTCTTTAGATATCATTTTGGGTTACTTATTTAGATATGCGTTTTCTTATTTATTGTCTGCATTACCTATTCATCATATGAAAAAGGAGCAACAGAAATTAGTAGTAAGTGTTGAAAATATAATCTTTAACGAACCTCATAAACATTTGGACAAGCTAGCGTAAGAGCACATTATGTTAGTAAATTAACTCTTGTCCTGTTTTGTTTCAGTGCTTGCTATTACATACGTTGTTCAAATTTCATTATTGGTGGAGGGATTGCAAATGTTTTAAAACAAGCTTGATTTTTTTCACCACTAAATGGATATAATGCATCTTCTATGAATATGTCTTAGCCATTGAGATCTTCAAATGCAAAGTTACAAATGTGATGTTTATGGGAACACGTCTTTGAATATTGTGGGCTAACTTGGAGTTTTTAATAGCTTTAGTCTCTTTTGGGCAGTCATTGATAAACTTAATTTTGATTATTTATTTTGGTTATGATTTAATCAATTCATTTGGATTATGCGTACACAGTATTTATTTCATTTTGCTTTCAATCTGAATTATTGTTCTTTTATACAGGTTTATTCTTTAAGAAGAAGGAAAATAAAAAAAGAGCTTACTACCTTTTCTTGGCCTGTCCAATCTACCTCTAACTAAAGAGTAGATTATAGGAGTCAACTTTATAATTTTCCTCTTACCTTAACATAAGGACCTGTCCAAAATTTAGTTATTGGTCAATTTATTTAATAGTTACTTTTCAAGTTCTTTAATGATGGATTGCAGTATGTTAAAAAACCTTCTGGTGTATTATTTCTTTTTGTTATTATATCTTCAAGTTTATGACTTGAAAGTTTATTCTGAATAGCTTTTTTATGGTTCTTTGCCAATTTTTCCATGTTTCTCTTATGTGTAATTAATTGTGCCAAGCAATTCTACTACCAGATAAAATATAGATTAATTGTTTTTTTCTTTCTTGCGCTCACTTTTTTTTAACTGGGTTCTCAAAAAACTCATATTTGGAACGGTCACTTTTCTCAATAAGCTATTGCTTCTCTCTTCTAATTTGTCAAGTGGTCGTTAAAAAAAATTGATTTTTAATTTACATTAAGTTTTATTATAAATAAAGTTTTTTCAATGTTTAAATTGATAATTTAATTAATCAACGGGAGAAACATCTATGCTAACAAAAAGCATAGTTTTTCTTAACTAATAAATATTTAACTAATTTTTTTTCATTGTTAAAAAAAGTAATTTCATTAAAAGTGATTCTTAAATCCCTAGATTGAAAGGTTGATCTTTAAGAACTGCACTACTAGGAAAGTCCTTGGTCTTCATCACATAAATCAGAATAATTACATGGAATTTTTTTGTATATTATTCTACGGGGTAAAAAGATTTCAAATTATAGTTAAAATTAGGTAAAAAGTAAATATATAATATGAAGTAAATATATGCAAATAATTTGATTTTCAAATAAACTTCTAAATTAAAGGTACATATATAATTATTTGCTCAACTTATGAAAAGTAAAGTCAAAATAGTTTATAGGTAATTATAAATTTATTATATTCTTATAAAAAAATTATAAAGTTATTATAAATGAGTGAATTGGAGAAATATATTGGTAAAAAAAAATAACTAAAGAACACCAGCCATAAATTTCTCACAACTTAATCAAAGTTTTACTCAAGTATTTCTATATATATAATTGTTTTATCTAAAAAACTTCAATTTATATGTAATTCATAAAAAAAATTAATAATATTTATTAGTAATATAGGGCGTGTTCAATGTCACAGTCTGGGGTATAATTTAAATTATTTGGCTTAACTTATAAATTATTTTGTCAATGTTTCAATAAACATTTTCATTAATCAACGGGGAAAGTATCTATGCTAAGTAAAATAGTAAGGAATTTTTTAAAAATTCTTACATTATGAAATTTCATTTGTTTTCTGAATAAAATGAAATTTCATATTATATAGAGATTAATTATATCTTTTACATTAGCATTCATTATAAATAATTCTATCATTGTTTAAATAAATCATTTCATTATACTTTATATTATTTTTCTAAAATAATATATTATTTTTCAATGTTTAATAAATATTTTCATTAATCAACGGGGAAAATTTCTTTGCTAACTAAAATAGTTAATTTTTTAAAAAAATCTTACATTGTGAATTTGTATATTATATAGAGATTAATTATATCTTGATTTTTACATAGTTATTTTTCATTAACATTTATCATCAATAATTTTTTCAATATTTAAATTATTTTTTCAATGGTAAATAAAGTAAAATAATTTCATAAATAAGTTTTACAATTCTTACATAATGAATCGTATGTAATATAGAGATTAGTTTTATCTTCATGTATACAGATTTAATTTACAGTAATTTTATTCTAAATTTTTTTAATGTTTAAGTAAATAATTTCATTAACCAACGAGGATAATAGCTATGCTAACAAAAATTATATTTTATAAAAAATTTTATATAATTTTTTTTATATTATATAGAGATTAGTTACTAAAAGAAACTCAAAAAAATATTGGCGCATTTTAAATTTGTCATCAACTAAATCAAACTTTTTCTATGTAGTTATATTATAGATTAAGCTCAAACATTATGTTTATTTTTAATACAAATATATATTTTTTACTTCCTTTATTTTGAAAATTTTAATATATATATATATATATAATATTTTAGATTAAGATTGTTAAGTAAAATTAACGCGGTCGGCCGACTGCGACCCGTGCAACCGCACGGGTAACTTACTAGTTTATACATTACAAGGCAAACCCTTTTCAAAGGCATCTCCGACTAATTTATAAAGAAATGCAAATTTCATAATCAACCGAGTGAAGATGCTTAATTATATATGTTCAATTGGAGATATATTTAATTCCTCTATAAGTCATATCACCATGCATCGATCACAGAGCATAAAGCATATAAAAAACAAGTGGCAATTAGACATAATATACAAACATTTCCTATGTGCATGGATATATAAGAAGTATAGTTTTGATAAAATAATGATATAATCTTACCATGCCGGAGTCCTACGTTTTTGCTTGGACTTGGAGGTTTGGGCAACATACTGGTCAGAATTGAATAAATATTTGTAAGTAGGAGCAAAATGTATATTCCCTTCTTTCCATTCTTTGAATACTCGACCAGCTCTCTGCTCTATTCTTAGCTGCAAGTGGAACAATTAGGACATGATTAAGAATACGCTTTGAAGAAATTTCTCGTATTTTCTCATGTTGAAATTTTGTATACGAAAAAAAATACCTGATCCTTCTCCAACAGGGCCGGCCAATTTTTTTTCTTAAGCAGCTCATGTGTATCATTGTAACCGGCGGCAAGCCGATAATTCAAATCCCCAAGCCAAATAATATTACTTCATATGCCAAAAAAATATCAAGGTCAGAAACGAAAGGCATATAGGGGAAATATATTAAAAATTGTGAATAATTAGATTCTTTCACAAATCACAGAGAAAAAGGAACATACTCATGTTCCATAATGGTTTGAGGAAACAAGGGAGAAAATTTAGTTTTCTTCAAGATTTCTGATACGTCTAAATTTCTTCGCATCTCATCACCATCTTTCTCTCCGGAGGCCAAGTGGGTGCACACAAAGCAAAAGGTGCTGTTGTACAATGTCATGCTAATTGATACTGAGCCCTGTTAATTAACCAACAACAAAACAAAATTATAAATAATCATGTGTAGTAATGCATGTATGCCACTTAATTTATAGTATTGCAAAATGATATCATTTCAACATCTGATGAAACAACTAAAACTTACGGAAAATGTCATTGCCGCTTAACGCGCTAATAATGCGGTGAAAGATTAATCTTGCATTTATCAGTTATGAGAATACCCTGGTGAAAATCGAATAACAACTTATAGACATGTCCACTCTTTCTTAATTGGAATAGAGCTACCAAAATGGGTCAGTCCAACCATCTAAACTGATTCGCTACGGGTTGTTAGGAAAGTGGATTAAGTTGGTTGGTAGGATTTTAGACTAATACAAAATGAAAAATGAGAAAAGATAGAATTTCTCTATTGAAAATGTTACAATAATCTACTTATAACAAGTATAAATAGTGGATCGAGGAAATTCAACTCTTCAACATTTATAAAAAAAAGGTGGTTTCTATGATACCCACAATGTATCATACATGAAGGATGTGATTGGTCCACAACAAAAATAATTTATATTTTCATTTTTTTCTTTTTAAATACGGAGGATGTGATTGGTCCACAACCTTTTCGTGTATCATAGACCTAACTATACCTGATGTGAAGCAATTTGACACGTAGGCGGAATGAATTTGATCTATCTAATTTAGGTTTACGCAAACTGAATTTCGATCAACCCAACCCGCCGATGAGGCAGGTTTGGATCGCCGGTTTGCGAACCAAATGGATTGCTTCAATGGAAATAAAACTATAATATATAAGGAAATTGAAGCAACGAACCTTATTTCCTAGATAACCCATGATGCCTCTACCAACGCATGAGAGTTTTAAATTGGTGACGTGCTTGTAAATATCCCTTCGTACCCACACGCACAAGAAGATACCCACCATTTGCTTGCTTGCTACTAGGCAATAGTGTTGCTTCTCACTTGGGCTAGAGTTCAAGGCTTCACGAATGAGTCCCAGCCACTTCCCTGCTGGGCCACTGTCTTCTGGCCCAAGCACGTTCCCTGCATTTAGTGGGATAATTTCTTGGAACCTAAGATCAAATGAAATAAAAAAATATTAGCATCAGAAAATATTTACTAGCTCTGGTCTTCATTATAAGAACAAAATTTGAGGTATCGTTTGATTCTTTTGATACTGAAATGTAACATTAACATGAGAAAGTTATTATCGGTATTTCCTCATCTAGAATTCTGGGTCACTCTCAGTCACTGACATGAGCTAGATGGAATACTTTGAATTTGTGAAAAACTGACAGTAATTATGAGGGTAGGGTTTGTGGTTATTGAAACTAAAAATGTCTCCTTGAAGTGAGTAAATAAATAAGAATGTGCAAAAAAAAAAAACACACACTACACAAGTGGTGGTGTGAATAGGAAGCTGCGAATATTCGGAATATAATGGGAAAAGAGAGAAAAACATACCCAATGACATAGATTTCAGCTGGTGAAGGCAGCATCAACCAATCCTTCAAGTTCAATTCCTCGTTTGGTGACTTTCCTCCCACATTCCATGTTCCCACAAACATCCTACACACCACGCGTTCCATAGTTACGTTTTTCCAAGTCAAATTAAGAAACCTCTAGAACTCAAATAGGACCATGATTATATAGCTTAGACCCTTAATCAGATCATAGTTCACAATCAATATTCAATAAACATGTATAATGGGTATGTTTACCTACTAATGAGCATGTCAGTGTGAGTGACAGGTGGTGGTCCTTCTTTTCCAATTACCGAATGTTTCATTCCATTGGCTGCAGCATCCGTCAACCACCCCTCTATCAAAATTAAATTATAAACAAACCCCTAAATCAGTACATATAAAGCCTATTAGCCTAACCAATTATTAAATAAGTACAAGATATTAGTAACTTTTTTCTTTTCATTCTTCTAATACAAATGCAGACAATGTGTTGCTGCCCCACCTGCAAGTTCAATTAATCATAGACCTATTTGGTTTCCAGAAAATAAGCCACCAGGCCACGTGGCAGGTCCAGGGCAAAAGAATGAGATGAAACAAATTGGTATTTGGCATACTAGCTAAGCTAACCTTGATTCAAGTCATTTTCTTAATTTTGTTTTATCTCCCCATGTTAGCATGTTTACAAACCCACTAGCAGGTTTGTGGAGAGAAACGTGGATTAGGATATACTAAATATCATGATTTGCCAAGATTTTTTGATAATATTTTTTTCAGAAATTTGGATGGAAGTAAATATTTTATTGTTTTTAGAATTTAATTTAATTCGTCGACATTACAACTTTAATCCCATCTGTCCACTTTACCTTTTAGTTTTTCTATTATTTTAATTAATTATAATGTGCTAACATATTAAAACATACTCCATTTAAAAGGTTTTAATTTACACGCTTTAAGGGTAAAGAGTTTTACACATGCATTTAGTCACATCTTTAATCTTTTCTTATAAATATTTTTAAATTTAATTATGACATAAAAATTGATTTTATAAATATTTTTAAATTTAATTATGACATAAAAATTGATTAACTCTAATTGGATAACAATGTAAAACTTATTTACATATTTAATAATTAAATTTTAATTAAAGCTTTGTAAAACATTTTATCTTGGTTATACTACTTTTAGTTTTATGACAAAACTTGTATTCTCACACATTTCATAAATTTTTGATAATAATATAAACGGTTTTGTGTGCCGTAACCAAAAAAAAATAATTCATAAGTTAAAATTATTTTTCTATAAATTAATTTTAGCATATAAGAAACACATGGTAAATAAAATATATTAATTATATATATTTAGATATACAATAGATTTTTTTTGTTGAAAGAAAACTAATTGAAAGAGTATAATTGATTCTAATGTAAAAGGAATAAAAAAAAAGTAAAATTAATCGTGAAAATTTTGAAAGTAAAACCCAAATATACTATAAATCTTAGCAGTAAATTAAATGGGTGGACAACAAAAATTTCCCACATAAAATTTATATTCATTATGTACCTATTTATCTAAAAATAATTGCAAATAAAATTGTTCAATAACATTTTTTTTTATTTTTGATGCATGTCCGTTTTTCTTCCTAATAAATGTATTTTCGATATTCAAATTTATGCTTTCATTTTTATGGGATTTGACTTATTTATCATTGGACCAACACTTTAGTAACTTATTCAAATAATATCATCGTCCCTTTTAAAATCAATTCATTAATAAAAAATTTAAAATAAATAAAATTTGTAAAATCAAGATTATACAAAATTAAAGTTTTCAAAATCATTCAAAGTATTATATGATGATTCAAAAAGACACTTTCCATTCAGCAGCACATTTCTGTCCCTCAAATTCCACGAAGAACCATTCCAACCCTTGGGTCCATGGAAGAAAAAACCTCACGTTTCAACTCAGAACACATGGTTGAAATTATCTGTGACATATGTTCTCATTTTCCGTCTCATCAATCAAATTATGTTATATCAATAAGAATTTAATTTTTTAAAACTTACACACATAATTTTATTAGTGAAACATAGAATGTGACCAAAAATGGAAGAACAAGAAGATTAACATAAGAAACCAAAGTTAACCTGCTATAGAGTAGTAATCTGACTGAAACTTGTCATCGCCACTCTTGGTATTCAGCCACTTCTTCACATCCAATTTAGGCCATGAAGACTGCAACCCAAAATGTAAAACCAATCAAAACAAAACTTTGGATCAGAGAGATGAACATGTATGTATCCCCACTAGCAGAGCACAATAAGGCACACACATGAGAATGGCATGACATACACATACCTTAGATATCTTCTTCTTCAACTCTGTCTTCATTGCTCCTCTCCGGCTGAACCAAACAAGACAACACCAAATTAAAAGACAGAGAGAATCGAAATGGCATGAGAACTCATGTGGTGAAGGTTTAATAGCAAGCAATGATGGGGATTATTGAATATCCCAATCCATGTTGAGATTTTTTATATTAAACTTAGGAAATTTAATATTAACTAGAGGAAGCTACTAAGGGCAAAAAACAACAAACAAGTCTGGACTATGATATTTCCCCCCTCTTTTCTTATATGTGAAAACGAAGTTATTGTTTTAAACCTTAAATTAGAATTGAGGAGTTTTCAACGGCAATATTATAGACCCAGTTGCAGGAGAAACAGAGACAGCTTAAACAAAAAGGAAGAAAGAGGTTGAAGAAAAGGCCAGGTTCATCCTTTTTCTTCTGTTATGAGGAATATCCCTTTACAAACTCTAGTTATAGAACCAAAATGTTTCTCTCTTTCTATTCTTTGCTTCTCAAGGTTTGTGATTAGATTCAAAGTTGGCTCAAAAGGTGTACCTTTTCTGAACCAGCAAAATCAGCAAAGAAACGAAAGAAAAAGATAGTGAAAATGAAACAAGAGAGACCAAATCGGAAGGCTTTTTTGATAAAGTGGAAAGAACCAAAAACAGAACAGAACAGAGAGATAACAGCATAGAACAAAACAAACCACAAAGTAGAACATTATTGAGAAGTGGGTCAAAGGCATTACTGCTGCTAGTCACAGACTAGTGTGTGTGTGACAGTTTTTGTGTTTTTGAGAAATGAGAAAGTGTACTACATGAAGCACTGAAACAAAAACACAAGTGAGGGGAAAAAGCACTTACAAGAGTTGACAAGTAGGAGGGTACTGTGAAGTTTGATGCTCCTACACTCCTCTGATTCTGAATTGATGATGTGAAGAGAAGGAGCACATAGTATATAAAACCGTCCTATAACGAGCTTCCTTCTTTATTGATTCGGAGGGAAGAGAAAGACAGGTTTTGTTTGGCGGGGTGCTTATTTTATCAGAGTTATATAATCAAACAAATTTTGCATTTCGCTTTCAATAAATAAAACAACTACTCGTAACTCATTTAATCTATCTTGTAGAATTGTTGACCTTAGATATGATTTAAGCAATTTTAATTTTGAAAAATATTGTTCAGCAGTAGTGACCATTTCATGGATTGTCAATACAAATTCTATAGATAATACATACATTTGGAAAAGAATCTAAAGTTTTAACATAACTTAATATTTCTATTGTAGTGTTAATTTCTTTTGTTAATACTTCTCGTTAGGGGTGCACATGAGTTGGGTTGGATGGATTTTTAGGCTAATTAAGATCCGAACCGATCAAAATTGTTTAGGTTGGATTGGGTTGGATTTCATGAATTTTTACCTTCGGACCCGATCCAACCCAATCCGACGATCTTTGGGTTGGTTCGGATGGGTTGATTGGGTCGACATCTGTGTTGCACGGGTACGGGTACGGTACCCGGTAAGGGTACGGTATTGGGTACGTGGTACGCGATTTTTAAAAAAATAGGGGTACGGGTACGTTAGATATATGTATATTTTTTTAAATATAATATATAATAAAATGTACATAATATTTAAATATAAATAAATTATGTAAAAAAAAGGCAAAACGTCGTCATTTTGAGCCAGGAACCATTTTTTTTTTGAACGGGTACGTACCCACAGCGTATGCTTACCTGGTACGGGTACGCGGCCAAAACAGCTGTACCCATGCATCACAGGTCGACATATTAAAATAATAATAAATTTAGAATATTGAAAAAAAATAGAAAAAACTAGTAAATTTGTTATAGTACCATATAGCCTAAAAAGGACACAAAACATTTGTACTAAATAGCATGAAATAGTATTACGTAAATGGCATATAGTCAAATAGCATGAAAAACAACCACGACAATGAAATCAAATTAATCAATACGACAATGACATAGATAGTTAGAATTTAGATGTATTTCATTATCCGATATGTCAAATAAAATTGAAACAGAGAGTGAAGACTGTGTAAAGTGAAACCGTGAATTAAAATTAGGGTATTAGAATTTTGAAGTTGTATAGGTAAAATTATTAAAAATATATATCAAATAATATATTATTATTGTATGTTTGGATTTCGGGTTGGGTTGGGTGGATTGTTATTAAATCCGATATCCGATCTGAAGTTGATTGGATTGTAATAAAATCCGTCCAATTGATCCATTTACCCAATCCAACCCGCATTTTTTCCATTGGATTGTGTTAGATCGGGCGGGTTCATTGAATCTACCCGACCCATGTGCACCCCTACTTCTCGTAGTACTTTCAATTATGAAAATAAATTAAACCTTACACAAATTTCAAGATTAATACAATACTCCCTCCGGTCCTATTTATAAGCATGAAAGAGAAGAAAAATTTTGGTCCTTTTTATAAGAACCAAATGAAAGTTTGAGCTATATTAATTATTTTTTTTCAATAATGCCCTTATTAATTCTAATTTGTAAAATGTGTCTCATTAATCATTCTCTCTCTTTCCTACTTTCCAACACTAATAACAAATGACAATTTTGGAAGTTTATTTTGATTTAAGACATATTTAATGCATTTTATCTAGTTTAACTACATTTCTTAAATTATGTGAATTTTTTTTTTGTTGCTTATAAATAGGACCGGAGGGAGTATTATTTTTCAGTTCATCCTCATTTAAAGCTTTAATTTTTTTGACTCAAATAAAAATCAAAGAATAACCTCATTGTAAATTGATATTCACCTTTGTACATTGTGCAAATTGAAATTCATTTATTTTCATCGATTTGCTAACTTTGGGGCCAATGTGTTAACTCTGGCTGAGGTTTGAGTTTACACAGTGCTAAGCTGATCATTTATCAAGTAAGTATGTAAATACGAATTGGGCAATGGGCATGCAATTCCCTTCAAATTATATAACAGATTTTAAAAAATATAATAAAAAGGGGCCTTAAAAATTTGGGGGCCTTAAGCATATGCTTTACTTGCATTACTGTTTACACGGCCATGAAAAGGAAAATGAGTTACTCCTACAACCGGCAGTTATGAGACTAATCTTCTTGAGACTCTCAAAGAACACATGTATTAAGTGGATATGTCTCTCCCAACAAATGTTGGATAATAATTTCTATATGCAAGCATAATACTAACCATCTTTACACAATAAAATTAAGGCGTCTCAATGTCTTTTAAAGACGTATTGTCAAAACTAAAAACTCCTCACATGAGGAGTCTTAGTGAGTTGTTTGTCACTAGCTTTTATTTCAGAACTAAACGCACACAATTCAACTCATGTGAGACGTTTTAATTAATTCAGTTCATAGTTGCAACCGAAATAAAATATGATTTTAATATGTTTGCATGAAATAAACATTTATTTTATTAAAATCTGTTCAAATTACATCATCAAAACTCTCTCATTATAAGATGTCAAAATAAATAGGTACCACACGGGGTTGACTGTGTCGGGCTTGTTGATTTGGATTCCTCTTCTCTCACCCTCTACCGGGGTTCTTCTCTCCACGCGAGACTAATGTCATATTTAAATTGAACTCATAAGTAGCATCTGAAGAGCTAGCCACCTTGTCATACATGCATGGAGTGGTGCTCCTCATAAGTCATAATCCAGTCACCAAAATTATCAAATATGGCACGCGTGTCGGTGGTGCTGAAGCCATCTGCATCTAATCATTTAAAGGCATCTACGATGTGAAGTATATGAATTGATTATGATGCTGGAAGGTCTGATAGGAAGGATAAGTCGGTTGCATCTCTAGATATATATTGTTGCGGAGAGAACATGTTGGGGAACAGAAAGATAGACAATTCTTTATGTGGAAAGTCTTGGCACCTCGAGGTATTTCGCTACTGGAATGGAACAAGGAGGTAGGTAGTATTGACTCGTTAGTGGCTCTCAAATTGACGAAATTGTAGCTACCCGGTGGGAGTGGGGTAGCGGAGTGAAGCCGGGGAGGTGGTGAGCCTTCGAGCTGGACGTTCCCGGGAGGGGCTCCTGCAAGGGACTCCGATGCTAAAGTAAGTAAAGGTATGAAAAGGGTAAGTTACCTTAGTAACGAGGAGGATCCCCCTTTATATACACGTAGTGAAGCTAGGGTTGGAGCCATGCAACGTCATGCATGGCTCGTACTTGGTTCTCCCTAGGCCGTTGGATTCTCTGCTTCTCCTGCCGCAAAGCAGCGATCTAACGGTCCAGGGTACCTCGGGATATGCGCCCAACCACCCTAGTTTCGTAGGGTGGTTGGCCTAGGTCAACCCCTATGCGGTGGGGACCAGCTATAGTTATGTACTATGGGGCAAGCCTGGTTGCCAGCTCCGGAGGGGGCGCGGGAATAGGCGTGGTCGTCCCGGAGTGTAACCGACCACGTTATCGTCTCACCGGTGGTGATCGGTCCACATCATTGCCCTGGAAGGGAAGCCCCAAGTGGGTGCTTGTCTCTTCTTGTGATCGTCTAGGATCCAACCATCATCCGGAGCGGTTACCCCAGGTGGTATCCGTCCCTGTTCTTGTCCTGGTCGTCCGTACTCAGGGATTCCCAGAACAAGCAGTGAAGGAATCCCGTTGACACCTCCTTCCTCATCTTCTACCAACCTCTAGAAAATGATCGTCAATTGGTTCTGAAAACTACGTACATAGTCAGAGAAGGAGCAGCCTGTACGGGTACTAGAATCTAGTCGACCTCCCGAGTGACTGATCTCCTGTTGCATGAGGTCAAGTAGGTATTAGTTGTATCATTCAAGAGGTCAAGGTCTTAAATTGCATTGCTCATGTGGTAATTAATGTTATACCTAATTTTTCATTATT
Source organism: Lotus japonicus (assembly GCF_012489685.1). Lineage (NCBI taxonomy): Eukaryota > Viridiplantae > Streptophyta > Magnoliopsida > Fabales > Fabaceae > Lotus > Lotus japonicus. The sequence continues at coordinate 11,561,099 of NC_080045.1, forward strand.
TCATTTCTCTTAAATCACAATAATATATCATATATACATATTAAATATTTTTGGGGTCTTAGGCAATTACCTGCTATTTTGGCTAACCCCTACACAGCCCTGCATACACGAAGTGACATGCATGATGATGTCAAAATGGTAGAATTGGAGTCTATTTCAAGATCAGTACTTATCTTTGACATGACCATTCAATTACACTATTAGCTTACATGACATGATGTCAAAATTATTAGAGTCAATTAAAACGGGAGTTAAACATGGGAAATACATACACATCATGCACAAATATAGGGGTTGTAAAGGTTAAGTATAAGAGTTTTGACTTTTGGCATCATTAATTACGTGGTCCACATTATTTGTACCCTTAAGCTAAGCATAATTAACTCGTTGAATTAATGATGATATGAATCAAAAGGATAAAGGAGAATGAAGGTCTATTTTTCTCCTCCCCATTTTGGAGTTTTCTTATCATAAAAAGCTTAAGGAAATTAATTGGGGGCAAGATTGACTATCTCCGACACGTTGATCTGACAGGTAAGGTCAACCATAAAATAGTACTTCATTTAATTTCTTGCGAATTTAAGTGTATAATAAGGCTGTGATTGTATATATGCATTGACTATTTAGTGCAAAATTCATTTGGCCACACATACAAAAGGAGACTTATTTTTAGGCTTAAATAAGTTTTTGGTCCCTAACTTTTACTAAATACTTGATTTTCGTCCCTCGTCGGAGCAAAAGTGGGTTTTAGTCCCTAACCTTTGCCACAAGATTTGGTTTTGGTCCCTCCGGAGCTCTGGGTCAACGCTGAAGCTCCGGTGACCCATGTGGCATGGCCACGTCAGTTTAATGAGCTGACGTGGAATTTAATTTTTTAAATTAAATAAACCTAATTAATTTTTTTTAAAAAAATTGTTTAAAATAAAAAAAAAACTTAATTTATTGTTAACTTAAATTCTAATTAATGACCAGTGGGCGTTGAGCAATTTGACTGCAATTATTTGGGCGATTTGGATGTGTAGGAACAGAAAGCTTATTAATGGATATACCCTCAATATTCAGCAAACTTCACCAAATGCTTGGATACACCCCACCTTGCTATGTCTATGACAGTTTCAGAGGAAAGCTCTCCTTCCCAATCTGAATCTGGATCTAACGCTAGGCACGAGAAGGGATGGACCACGAAACTTCACCAAACTCGGAAGAAACAAACCTCTGCTCCGGCGACCACCACGCGCACCCACACCCCACCGTTCGGACCCAGATCGAAGAGACTCAGGATCCGTGCGCCGCCGCGCCGACATGCGCGACCATCACCCAGACCTCCGTGTTCCGGTCTCCTTCTGCCCCTGCTCGCGATCTCTCTCACTCGATGCTGAGATCCATGGTGCCATTCAAATCGAAGATAAACCCAGATCTGTGCAAGGAGGAATGAACAAAACCATTCTCGGTTGCAATTTCTCTTTTGCAATTTCGGATCTTCTTCTCTCTTGAATGTTTCCCCTTTTTTCTTTGGGTGTTGATCTCGTGTGAGGAGTGGTGGCTTGATGCGTGTTGTCTCTGTGGAATGGGAAGGGGCTTGGGGGTGTGCAACAGAACTGGTGTTGGATTTCATGGTGGTGGATTAAGTTGTTAAATACAGGAAATGCATTGTAATGGATATTGGCGTGATGAAACTGCACAAAAATATGTGAAGGTCGAGTACAAAGATAAGATGATTTGATGAAGAAGAAGATATTATGTTTTTTGGTTATATGAATTTCATTTTGAACCTGAAGAAGATATGATGTTGAAGATGATAAGATGAAGATTTAATTTGGGATTTAGAATTTTAAACAATTTTTTTTTTAAATTAATTATGTTTTTTTAATTAAATTAATTTAAAGAAAAATAAATTCCACGTCAGCTCATTAAACTGACGTGGCCATGCCACATGGGTCACCGGAGCTCCGGCGTTGACCCAGAGCTCCGGAGGGACCAAAACCAAATCTTGTGGCAAAGGTTAGGGACTAAAACCCACCTTTGCTCCGGCAAGGGACGAAAACCAAGCATTTAGTAAAGGTTATGGACCAAAAACTTATTTAAGCCTTATTTTTATACATATAGGAGCCATTAATTCATCTGAGTAGCTGGTCACTAATGAAGGCTTCAAGCTAGTCAAAAGATATCCATGCCCAAAGCTTACTACATTACCATGTGCGTGTAGAACTCATCTGATTTATTTGCCACAATTTTCTTAGACACACAAACACTTCAAATATGTGAAGATTTTTGAACGCAACAAATTACACAGTTTGACCATTAACTATTAATTGTAGGTGTCTGAGGTGTCTAAATCCTTACAGAAAATAATATAATTAACACAACTATTAAGCATTTCTAATTGTAGGTGTCTGAAGTGTCTAAACTCTAAACCCTTACAGAAATTAATACTGTATAATTAACACAACTATGATGCTTTCCTAGCTGTCACCAAAAGTCATAATTCCATGACAAGACATTCATTAAAGTAATGATACATGGACATCATAAAACCGTATACTTAAGTGGCGATTTTTAGTTGTTGCAATCGTTAGCGACAGGAAAAGTGCCGTAAAAATGTATGTCGAAACATGAGTGATAAAAGTGTATGTCAATTTTTGGTGCGCTACAAAAATCGAACCTCATATGTACAATTACTTTTTTAAGCTGGATATTTATATCATTATGAGATTAATTCTTCGACTAGAGACATTGTGTAAGAGAAATTAATCATCAGACATACATTTACCACGTAAATCAAGTGGTAAATTTATATATGGCTTCAATATATTTCTCTATCATTTATTTTGTACACATCTTAGTTTCTACATCTGGCTCAACATGGTCAATCCACAGAATTTCTAATTGTGACATATGCACTGGTTAATTTCGTTCATTAATTGGTGAAGCCAAAGCAGATTGCGTAAGGCTTGTTTTTTAGAACTCAGCAGGGATCTTCATGATGGAAATTAATCATGGGAGGCGTACGTAGTTTAACATGATTGATCCTTTATGTTTATGGGTAATTAAGATGCTTAATTAAAATCAAGCCCCTGCAGGGTATCATCATTAACAGCCATGCATATTGGTCCGGAGATTAAAATATATATGCTCCTTAATCATCCACCCCGCACGAAGGTTTGAAACCATGATGACTGAAACTTTAATATATCAAAAGAAAACTTGGAATCGTTCTGTAATAATTTGAGTCTTAGCTTCTCAGTTGGACCATATATGCAATGATAAGGCAAACAATTATTTCCATCCATTAATGGCTATAACCATTGATGAGAAGATATAGTAACCTGCTTTTCACATGCTCGTACAATAGTTGGGTGATGATAGTCCTTTTCATTACTTTAAAGATATAGGTAGCGTTTGGTGACGGAACAGGACATGACAAAATAGAACGGAACGGGACAGAACAGGATGGAACAGGACAATGATGTTCTATGTGTTATGTTTGGTAACTCCAAGTCAATAGAACAGAACAATGGTTTTAATTACATATATAACCTGCATGTATAATATTTGATTGAGGAAAACAATTTGAACTCAATTGAACATTTTGCATAGAAACCGTTTGTTCTTACTTACTTCATGAAATAATCACTTATTTCTTTAAAATAATCACTTATTTATTGTTTAAGTTGTTTCAGTATGCTATTGAAAAAAGCAGAAACCTAATTATCTATTTAAGCTATTTTAATTGCGTTTGTTTAGATTAAAAAATATTGATTTTTAACTATAATTTTTTTTTAAGAGATTTTGAGAAAAGCATAAGTTGATTCATGTTTGACTACTCTAATTAAAATCACTTTTTTTTTATCTTCTCTCATCTATCATCATAGATTTTCATTATAAGGTAAAGTAACTGTTTCAAATAATCTGTTTTAAGCTTCAGCTGAAACAAACATAAAAAAGTGATTTTTTGATTAAAAAGTAATTTGTTCAAAAATAAGTTGAATCAAACGCACTCTAATTGACTCGTTTATCATTTCTTACAAAGACTGATTTCACTTTTCGAAAAATAATTGATTTTATTTTAATTAAATTGATTCGTGTTTGACTACTCTAATTAAAATCACTTTTTTATCTCCTCTCATCTATCATCATAGATTTTCATGATAAGCTAAAAGAACTGTTTCAAATAATATGTTTTTAGCTTCACCTGAAACAAACACAAAAAGTGATATTTTGATTAAAAAAATGATTTTTTGATTAAAAAGTGATTTTTTGATTTTAAAAGTGATTTTTTGATTAAAAAGTGATTTTCCTTAATAAGTTGAATCCAACGCACTCTAATTGACTCGTTTATCATTGCTTACAAAAAGTGATTTTACTTTTGAAAAAATAATTGATTTTATTTTAAGTGATTTTTTTGAAAAAGTAGATTTTCATTTAACTTTGTCTACAAATATAATAAGTGCTTTCAATTTTATAAGTGATTTTAAATTGTTTAGATATATAAAATTTCAAATATAAATTATGGGTAGTTTTGAACTTGCAAAAGTTTTAAGAGAGTGTTCCGTTCCGTTTCCTTCCATTCCACCCTTTTTCAGGGAACCAAAGTGTCCCGTTCCTGGAGCCTTTTGTCCCGTTCCGTTCCATCTTAAAAACATGACAAACACAAAACAGAACCCATGTGTCCTGTTCCGTTCCCTTCCCACCTGTCTACCAAACGCTACCTATAGAAATCCAAATGTGTTGGCTAATTAGATAGAAGATAATTAAACCTCGCCACATATAGTCTGTTTATTGATTAGATTGTTTTTTTGATCTATTTGTGAAGAAGAGAAAATTCGCTTTTATTTAGCTAAGCTAGACGATAATTGTATATGAATGTTCACAAATCGAATAAAATTGTCTCTCATAAATAATATGTGTGCTCTAATAAATAAAAGGTGCCATTTCTCTTAGGTTGGTAGTTTTAAAAAGTACAATTTAGTAGTAGAAACTAGAAACTAGTGACTATTCACTCTTGAAGAACCAATTCCATGGATAAGATTTTTTACATGAATCACCCAATCAATTGCTCCAGGGGCAATTTAGGCACAAAATTTAAAATCAACAATTTAAATATGGATTTGTCTAAGAGTGCAAATCCTCTGTCTCTTAAGCCTGTCTCTCTTCCTGTCCCTCCAATTAGATGTTTCCACGTCACTTAAAATTACACATGTATTTTTAACAGAGCTTACGTCTTACTGAGGAATGAAAACGCCGTAAAACCTTTTTCTGTCTGTTGACAAAATCGATGAGGCGACTAGGCGAGGACGATGCTGCCTAACGCGACAGAGCGTGCAGCTGAAGAAGACGACTATGCAATCGAAGGCGTAGAAAATGCCACCCAAGATGGTGAAGTAGTCGTCGATCTGTCATTGACGAACGCACTGTCGCGGGTGCGTGTCAAAGTAATCCTGCAATAAAATAAATTAATGCAGTACAAGGTAAAATCACCAGGATCGTTCTCACCAGGACTCAAATGAGTATCAACAGAATTTAGAGGTAAAAGCGATTAAAAGGGGGTTTGGTTGTTTGTTCGCAAAATAGTAATAGGAAAGCAAGAAGAAGAAAGCGTCAATCCTAAGGAAATAACCATTCAAACTGCAGCAGACAATCATTGATCATAATATATTTTAGATATTAATTCATTACTTAATGATTTCTTGGGTTGAATTTCAACTCACAATCGTGAGTTAATAATCCAGATTCTCTACTAGACAATCGTCTAGAATTCGATTGATTCAAGTTAAAAAGTGGCGATCGCCCCTTTAAAGTACAAGAACAACCTTCGGTCACAGAATCCCCAAAACTAACACCAATCGGTATTAGAGGTTAGATTTCTTAAACAAAGTGTAATTACAATCGCCTCTCACACAAGGTTTCTCTCTATTGAATAAGCGTTTGAAACAGAACATCAACGCACAAGGTTTAACCAATCGGCCAATACTTGTAGAAAATATTCAGATCATTGAGAGAAGATAACTAAACCAAATTCAAAAGCAAGAAATAATACTTACTAAGAAAAGGATCTCAAGTCTGCATACATGAAGGTTACACCTTAAGATCAACTATGAAGTTTAGCAAAACATAGGGAAATAAAGAAGATATGTCGAGAGGAGAAGAGAATCCCCGCACAAGTGTTCAGATCTCCTATTTATACAAGTGAAAACCAAGTTTCCTAGGTCAAAAGTGATTCCTAGGTCTTCACAACTTCTGGCCCAATAGGGAGTGATTCCTCCGGAACTTCTGGCGTCTGTTTGGCCCATAAGTTGGCCAAATTCTGGATAAACACCAACATGAGAGTTGTAGCCTGTTAAGTCAGCTTTGTGGGCTCTCAAAGTTTTCTCCATTCGGAGTTCTGTAGCCCAAGTTATGCTAACTTTAGTCCAGACTGCTCCAGACTTACAGTTTTAGCGACAGCAGCTTTAAACGGCAGTTATGACCATGTTTGAGTCGGATCTGGGTCTTTGGCTGAACATGAAAGTTGTAGAGCTTCGAGTCAGCTTTCCAACGCCATATCATAAACTCCATTTGGATCTCGGTAGCTCTAGATATTCCTGTTCTATGAAAACGAGTTCAAAATAGCTAAAATGAAAACATTAGACCCTTTTGCAATATAAACCAAAATAAGTGTGATCATCGAGAACTAGGCTAAAATATCAGAATAATGCATAAGATTACTCTATGAAGCTCAGAATATCATAAATACAATGCATCAAATATGGCTTGATCAGTCATCTCAACTGATTAAGTTGCAGAAAGAAAAACCAATTCAAATTGATTTTTTTCAATTCAATTTCAACATTCAGAGATGAACTTCCATGGGGGAAAATAGTTGTTGCAGAGAAAGGAAACTTGATTAGATCTATTCTTGGAGACAAGAGAAGAAGTTGCATAACATGAGAGGCTTTAGGTTGCAACCGCAGCAGGGACAAGGATTCTCAGAGAAGAAGATGTTTAATGCGCCGTTAATTAAAGGGTTAATAAGTGAGGTTCATACGTGGAGTTTTTATGCCACATGTCAAATTTTGATTTGAGGGACAGGAAAGAAGACAGACTTTGGAGACAGATGATCTCCGCTCTTTGTCTAAATGACCCTGGAAATACTTGGATTAAATCACTTCAGTCATAGGTAGACTAATGATACTTTCTTTTTGTTACAAGAGTAAAATAGACTAATGATATTTAAAATAAGTGAACGATTTAAAAATATAAAATAAAAGAACTCTTTTTTGTTAAAAAGAACTCTCATTATGCAAATAGCGAGGGTTTTTTTTTTTTTTGATAGGCAAGCAAATAGCGAGGGTACATAAATGGGCTTCCACTTTTTATAATTTTGGAACGGAAAGGTGGCTTCCACAAATATTTGTTTTTGTCTACCACAAATATATTGTTTTTCTACCAGATGAATATAAATATATGGGCTTCTCGACAAAAAAGATATTTAAATGGGCTTCCAGCTTTACAGATCAGGGTGGCCTTAATATTGTTTTTACATGCATAATATTGCTTTTGACTCAAAAAAAAAAAAAAGAAGCATAATATTGCTCTAATTGTACCTGAATGAGATGTTAAAATTATATGCAATATATGGTGCAAAAATATATAAAATGCACACACATTAACCCTCTCAAGCTTAGACCCCTCAAGCAGTGGCGGAACCAGAAATTTTGTGAAGCCTGGACAATATTTTTAACCGCAATGGATGGTGGCTGCGGGTGGCGACCAATCAGCAGGCGGCAGCCGGCGAACGGGCGAAGGAAGGAGGAGAAAGTGGGTTCAGGGCTTCAGGCCAAACGCGTATGTGTGCGGCTAAAGAATTGAGTGTGTGTTTGGATTAACGTTAGCATGATTAGATCTGACCATAATTGGATCTGGTAAACGTGAGACGTGAGTTTGAGTGATTTAATTTATGCTTAGATACATTGTGAGAAACGAGATTCTTGTAAGAGAATTTTGTTTGGATATTAGAATTGATTTTGAGTGTGTAATGACGAAAATTGATACAAATATTATAATTAATATACATGCTTTGGAGAAATTATTTTTAATGAGAAATAAACAGATTATATGATTATTAAATATTGTAAATAAACGTTTTTTTTGAAATGTATTGTAAATAAACGTTTGTTGGTTTGTTTTGAGTTTTAAAAAAAAATATTGTAAACAAACACAATGAAAAATAAACATGATGATAGTTGTACCCCTCCACTAAGCTCCAACAATCCCAGCCACAAGTATCTTATCTTTTTATTCATTGCAAAGCAGTCTAACCACCTCTGTCCTTCCCCTGTGTTCGTTGTTCCTGTTTTTTCCACTCTTTTCTCAATTCTGTTTTTTCTCTTTTCTTCTCCTTTGAACCTGAATCTGTATCTGTTCTTTTTAGCACTTCTTGTGCATCAATCAATCAATATATATTAGAAAAGAACAACTTCTAGCATGACGTGTCGCTCCCACAGGCCAAGTTAGTGACGTGTCGCTCCCAGATTAATTCTCATAAAAATTATTCCACGTGTCAATTTGTTAGAGGATATAAGATTTGGTCTTTTAATTTATTTTAAATTTATTTTTAGAATATATTGATTAATTTTTATTGAATTTTCGAATTTTTTATTAATTCGGGATTTTATGAGTTTTTATTGTGATTTGCTAGATTTTGTTAGTTTTTATCTATCTTTATTTAATACCATTTTTAATATTAGATTTGATTGGGATTTAGGTTGTTTATTTCTTAATTTTATTTTAATTTATCTTATTATTTATTTTAAATCCAGAAAATACTTTATTTTATTTTAGATTTACTTTTAGAGTATATTAATTAAATTTTCTTAAATTTTCAGATTTTTAATTAATTCAGGATTTTATGAGTTTTTATTGTGATTTGCTAGACTTGGTAGTTTTTATCTATCTTTATTTAGTACTTTTTTAAATTTTTAGATTTGATTAGAATTTAGGTTGTTTATTTCTTAATTTTATCTTATTATTTATTTAATTTTACTTCCAGGAAATATTTTTTTTATTTTACATTTATTTATAGAGTATAATAATTAATTTTTATTGAATTTTCGGATTTTTAATTAATGCAGGATTTTATGAGTTTTTATTGTGATTTGCTAGATTTTAATAGTTTTTATCTATCCTTATTTATTATTTATTTAATTTTAATTTCATGAAATATTTTATTTTATTTTTGAGTTACATTTAGAGTATAAATGAATTTTTATTGAATTTTCATATTTTTATTTAATTCAGGATTTTATGAGTTTTTTTATTGTGATTTGCTAGATTTTGGTAGTTTTTATCTATCTTTATTTAGTACCCTTTTAAAGTTTAGATTTGATTATGATTTAGGTTGTTTATTTCTTGAATTTATCTTAATTTATCTTATTATTTATTTAATGCTAATTCTAAGAAAAGGGAGTTGATTTGGTGCTAAGGGTCCACAAAGCTACCATGGACACGCAGAGATTTGATAGCTGCTATTTCTATCTCTGTCACATGTCGCGATCACGACAGAGGTATGCCGTAAGATGATGTTACGTGAAGAAGAGTTTATCATGTTGTGATTGATGGTTTGTGCCATTTCAGTTTATCCTTTGTTCGTAATTCAATCCTGGATTCTTAAATTTCACATATTTTGTGTGTTTTGATCCAAAAGTTTACAAATTTTTGCATAGACCCTTTAACGAATCATTGTTGAAGACGTAATGTTTTGATTCTGATGTAATGTTTTTTCTATTGTTCTTCTTCTGCTTTTGTATTTTTTTAAACCAGATTTTAGTATGGTTTGTAGAAATCCATGCATGTGAAGCCATTCTAAACCAGATTTTGGTATAATTTATAGAAATTTACGAAACTTAGGATAGCCTGAATTTATATTCATTTCTCAAATTTTGCACGTTTTTATTCATCATGTTTGAGCTGTGTGTATAAGCATACTATTTGCACTAAATGTGAATGATGCACAACTTACTAATTTTTTTTAATGATGCACAGGTCAGTCAAATTGATGAAAGCATATGAAGAGCTCACATTTAATCTTCATGAGTATGTTTAGCCCATTCTTAAGGTTGGTTCATGTTTTCCTCAAACTCATTAGTTTTGCATATACTCATGTTTTAGTATGTCAATTGGGTGACTTATCTTACTTTGCTCTATATATTTCCTTAAGTTCAACTTAAATTGATTGTTAGTATAAGTTTATTGGTGAAGCAACCACAATTATTTTGGGTGGGAGAATTATTTTGTTTTTTTCTCACATATATAGATAATTTGCTGGGGTGCGCACATATGGGGCAATACACCATTTTTTGTTTCTCTTGATTGAAATGTTCCTTTGATTTTTTGTTTCACAAGGGTTCCACCCCAAGATTCACAAATGCACTAAATACAATTCTTTCACCACAGTCCTTTCAAATTGGTGAAGGAGGGTATTTTGTTCTTCAAGACTTCATTTTGGGTTTCTGTTTCAATCTTCTTCATGAATTGATTTTGTTCTTCAACTAATTGTAAGATGTCATATGCTTCAAGGATTCCTGCTTTTCTCTTCTTAATCAAAAGCAAAAGGATTGAGGAAAAGAAAATCTTCTAGGGTGCAGAATATTCACTAATTGGAAAAAAAAAATAACACGTGTCATTTTCAGATTAATTCTCATAAAAACATACATTTTAAAATTTTAGATTTGATTAGGATTTATGTTGTTTATTTCTTGATTTTATCTTAATTTATTTTTGATTTATTTTTAGAGTAAAAAAAATACATTTTTAAATTTTAGATTTGATTAGGATTTCGGTGGTTTATTTCTTGATTTTATCTTAATTTATTTATTATTTATTTTTAGAGTATTAATTAATATATCCCAAACTTTTTTTTAAAAAGAGTGAGTTTGAAAGCTATAGCTTAAGTTAATTTGTTAATATATTCCCAAATAATAATAATAATAATAATAATAATAATAATAATAATAATAATAATAATAATAATAATAATAATAATGATAATGATAACATGTGTGTGCGGATATGGGCCGGTTGGGTACTATAGTGCCCATACCCGCACCCATACCCTCTATTTTTTGCGGGTAATTATCTATACTCAACCTCATACCCATTTAGCGGTTTTTTACCCTACCCATAGTGGATATTTTTTACGGGTACCCTATGATTTTGAGACCCATTGTCATCCATAGATTTAGATTATGGCAAAGATGGATAGCTTCCTGTAATGACATTGAATTGTCTAAAGGTGGAGAGCTTTGAGTTGCTACCCACGTGAGTATGGAGACGGGTACATGTAATTTTTTAAAACGCGGGTATGGAGATGGTACTATAGTACCTACCCATTGTCATCCCTACTTAGTTGGAATAAACACAGTAATGTTATACTTTATGATATATCTTACACAATCCTGATTTGTGCTACTATCACATTAATTTTTTTTAAGATTAATATGTTGATAATTCCTTATATCTATGATTTGTGTTATCGTCTCCATATTTACGAAGAATGTGAAACGAGTTCCTCTTGGTCTCAATCGGGCTTAGAAGAGAAGTCTGTATGTCCACTTTACTCATCAATTCTGACTTTTCTATTTCATTCGTTGTTTAATATATTTTTAATAATCAAAGTATTAATTAATGTATCAAATACAATAGACATATTTCCCGTGCAACGCGCGGGTAAAAAACACTAGTTATATATATAATATTATTGGCTTACCCAAAAAAAATCCTTCCATACTCCACATCTGTCTTTTTCAACAAACCACAATTCCCTTTAAAAAAAACATGAGAGTTGCAGAGAGTGAAAGAACAAGAATGCAGAAGCTAAGATTTCCAGCTTCGGTCAGATCCGATTTTGGGAGAGAAAATCGATTTTGAAGAAAGCACCCACAGGCCGCTACCCCTTCTTCACTCACCCTCACCCACATACAACCCTCTTCACAGTTCACTCACCCTCATCCTCCTTCACCCAATCACCCTGCTTCACCTTCACCCAATTTTGCCCTATCTCTCTTCTTTTTTTGAACCCAAATGCTTATCTGGTCCAAAGAAAAAAAAATTTATTTCCTTTGAGCCTGGGCAAGGGCCCAGGCAAGCCAGGTGGTGAATCCGCCCCTGCCCTCAAGCAACTAGCTTAGCCAATTAAATAAAATAAAAAATAATTGTTGAAGATCAATGGACTCTAGACTTCAAAAACAAATAGTCAATATGATAGTTCGAGAGATATTCAAAGAATTGACCAAATTAGAAACTCGTGCAGCTATGAATCAAATCCGACATTTGACGTTCCAAACCGACCATGGCAACTTGGCGACGCCCACTTCCTATTCATTGTTAGGATGACGCTTTTCCTTGACAATCGAAAGAAGGTGGTTTGTCCTTCACTGACAGAGGAGACACGTTTTTTTTTTTTATCTACAATCACCACCTCTATGGGCGCCTTAGTTTCCACAATCTATGACCGCGTGAAAGCATTATCCATGCCCATCGGACGAAGGAAGGTCTTCATGGCCAGAGGTTCGAGAAGCAATGATCTTCTCCAAATGCCTCAAGTGAAGCTTCTCCATTGCATATATGACATTCTCACTGAAACATCCCACATGTTATATCAGATGTAGACAGGGAAGTAAAACAAGAATAAAAGAGCATGCAACATAAAATTTAAAGATTCCTACCACCAAGATCTATGTTGTTCTTAGGTGGCGCATCAATGAGAGCTAAACTCTTGAAGGGTTGTCCCCTCTCTTCAACAAACCTCAAAAATACCTCTTTCGACTTCAGATCAATCAAGTTCGTTATCCCAAGCCAAGTAACTTTAAGGGGGAAATTCATAGTGCGCCCTCTCCCAGTATATTGACACTGAGGAATTTACCATTTGAATCCTCTAGAACTAGAACATTGTTGTGAAACCCTAATTTTCTCAAAGAAGGGAATAATGGGCATGTTTCTAGAAGTAGCGATTTTTCAAACAGAGAGACGTTGCAAATGCAACAAGAATAGGAGAAGGCGAAATGGAACTATTTCTATGATTTAAAAATGATGGATCGAGGGAAAATAGAACCTTTTGGAATATTTGTTCCCCACGATTCATAATAACACAACCTTTTGGAATTCGCGTTGAACCAATCCTCACCAATCAAAGAGCACATGCAATTAACCTCTTTCTTCAACGGTCATTCCATGACAAGGCACAAGCCTTCTCATTCCAAGGACCTCCAATGATGTAGGGAGAACACCCACAGTAAAGCCAAATCGGTCATGCCCATCCGAAAACTTGCCTCATAAGCTTCTAAGATCATCCATGATCACGAGTATATTGAAGGAGACAAGTCAAGCATCACATTACTTCGGACCAGATAATTATTGACATTCCAAGCATCCTAATTCATCGGGTATGAGGGGAGGGAGGACTGTGTTATGGAACAAATTCATGAGTCAAATACTTGACCAACTTAAACGAGGTCCTACACTTCGATGCTCACTTGATCATTTGAATACGACAAGACATACAATCCTGGTCGATATCACATTTTTTTATCAGCTAAATTTCTCTTTGAGGGATTGATTTCTTGACTTTTTCCTCCCTATCTTATATGTCTATCAGCTTTTATTACTTAAGCTATCTTTCAGTGGTCGACATCACCTTAATATATAATATATCATAAATTGTAAAATTGTTGTAATTTCAACAATTGATATTGAAATTATTAATTATAACTCCACATTTTCTTTCACATCATCGGAAATATAAATGAAACTCCACACTTTCTAGTTTACAACTTGACATCATTTTTATTCAAACACGTTGTGTTATGACTTTTTTCCGGTTTCATTCGTTTGTCTTAATTTGAAAGTCAAAACATTTTTTCCCATCTATAGGTTGTAATCGAGATTAGGAAAGACAATAAAAGGTCAACCCTTTTTACTAATATTTTATTGTTTATCTGATCAAAGTTTCTTTTATTCATTAACATAACTTCACGTTATTGTGATCCTTATTGAGATATCCTTAACCAATAAGCAATGTCCGGACGACTACACAAAGTTATCCAATAGTCGGTAATAAGGTAGGGAAAAAATAGTAGAAATTTATGTTTAAAATCGAGTTGGATAAGAATAAAAGATAGAAAAATAAGAGTTATAATAAGTAATACATGTAATAAAAAGTGAAGAAATATACTAATAAGTTGTTGGATTGGTATCTACTTCCATAAAAATGAAATTATAAATTTGAATCCTTGAAATACATTTATTAACAGAAATATGCAATTGTTTCTCGAACACATCGACATTCATCAAAGAAAAAAAAAATGAATAGAAAGATAAAATAGATAGAAGAGAGACTAAGTGTTAATATATCAAAATAAATTGATAAAAAAAACTAATTCACATTAAAGAATTGAAAGAATACATTAGAACCAAAGATCAGGAAATTAATCAAGTACTTGCGCACAATGCATGTCAAGTTATGAGGTGAACAAAGAATTAGATGACAAAGGAATCCATTTTGGGTGCCATGTTTCCAAACAACAACTTCAAATCATTCTGCAATGGCGTCAAGTTCAAGTCCAAGCACATAACCCTAAAACTATTCGATCTTTTCAGAACAGGAACTTTCATAACAACCTGTGAAAACAACCCTTCATTGGTAGAAACCCTGTGCCTTCTCATGTGTCCTCCAAGTGCCTGACCCAGTGCAAATTCTTGACCACAAATGGAACACTCATGCATTTTGGAATATTTGTTTCCCAATCTCAGATCAGTTTTGACATCTGATTTGAATTCTTCTCTGTCGCGCTTCAGCTTCTTGTGGCTCGCTCTGTGGCCTCCGAGGGCTTGAAAGGATGAGAATTTGCGGTTGCATGTGATGCACTCGAATTCCACAGGGCTGAAACGTTTCTGGGGTTTGCATTTGGTAGTTTCTATGGGATGAGAGAGTAGCATTAGACAATTTGCCAAATCTATGTTCTGGAATCCTTGTTCATCTCTCTGTCTCTTCATGGCTAATTAAGCACAGAGAATTAATTAATGTACAATGTAAATTTAAATGTTCACTGTAGTTATAAGGTTGTGAAATATGGAAAAGATGGTGTTGTGATTGATTGAGATGTGATCTTACGAGATAGCTAGAGATTGGTATTTATAAGGTGTTTGGGGCAGAGTTAAGGACTTTGACTGATTTAAATAAAGCATTTCTTGGAGGCTAGCTGTTTTTGTTCAATGGTAGTAATGAATTGATTATTAAGGAATGTTTCAAATTATGGAAAGTAAGAGATAGAGATTTTAACGGTTGTTGGACTACTTCCTTGACTGGCAGACACAAGTATGAAATGAATACTTATATAGCTACACAGTGAATGAGTCGTGTGCGGCGAGCTACAGCCTAAGAAGCAAGTGGGATTTCCTTCTTAATTTCAAACTTGGAATGTCATTTTGGGATCAATGCTCTGATCCATAGACTAAGTTTCGGTGTTCAGACACTCATTTTATGATAGTTTCAGGCCGTCATGAAGTGAAAATTGAAAAATTGAATTTTGTGACTGTTTTTGCCACAAACGTGTGTTGTCACAGTATCCACTAGGGGTGAACAAAACTCGGCCCGGCCCAAAGAGCCGTCCCTACCCGATCATACAGGGCCGGGTCCGGCCCGGCCCAAAACTGAAAAATGACACAAAAGAGGACGTCCTGCAACAAACCCGGTACCGGGTTGGGACGGGTCCGGGTTGATACTCGGGCCACCCGACCCGTCCCAAATATCTAACGTATTATACAGAATCACAAATAGTATCATACTCAATACTTAAAGCTACTCCAGGTTATCTTACGGTTTTGGTGACCCATTAAGCTCAAATTAATGTTCATTTTCTGTTTTGGGTGCTGAGTTTTGAGCTATCATTGGGCTGAATGCATTAATTAGAAATTTGTTCCTCATTGAGATAGGTTGTATCTCAAGGCTTTCTATTTATGAATAATACCCTTGCTTCAAAAGAAAAACTTGTATCTGATAACTGCTTTGTCCTCTCAACATTTCAGGTTATAGATGTCCTCAATAAAATACCAAAATTTGTGTTGCTGTTTGGTTTCTCAAGTTATTCATGTCTTTCCCCATGAGCATAAACTAGTACTATAAACTAGTATACTGTCCAACTGTCGAATTATTACAAATTTGGCCATTTGGGTTCTAGTATGCATTCAATTCTCTTTGTTATTAAAAGAATTTAGATCTTAATACAGACTTGAGACTATTGCAGTTATTAATTGTTTTGAATCAAAGTTATAAATGTGAATATTTTTTAAGCATTTTATTGTACTTCGGGACAAACCCGGCCCGCTGGACCCGTACATTGTCGGGTTGTTTCGGGTTTGTGGACGGATTAGGGTCTATAAAATGGTCCGCACGATATTTAGGGCCGGGTAGGGGTTAACCAAAACCCGTCCTAACCCGTCCCGCGTACACCCCTAGTATCCACATACTGTAGCATGGTTGACCAAACGTTTTTGTTGAGAATTTTTTTTCTTTATATCACACTAGTTAAATTACATCAAATTATATATCACATCTATTATTTATCTCTTTCTCTCATTATCTCTCCCATATTTTAAAATTGAAAAGTCTCTCTCTGTAAGGAAGGAAAACGGAAGCAGCTTAATGAGAGAGAACCAAGCATGTTCATAATTCTCATTTTTGGTGAGCAAACTCCTTCTCGTTGAAATATAGGTCGTTTTATAAGTTCCAGGGAAAAGTTTACGACAAGGACAAGTTACATGGCTTAATTAGGTCAACTATTGTATAATCTCTCATTGGGGATAAGTTTGGAAATTATTTGAGTTTATCTTTTACAATAATCTTTTGTGTTTGATAAAACTTATAAAAATAACTAATTTCATAAGTTTATTGATCTCATTTTGATAAGTTTCTTATATTAACTTACTTATAACTAGATATCATACCCGTGCGATGCACGGGCTTACTTAAAATATTGTTTAACATTATATAAAAATTATTATAATTAAATAATTAAAATTAAAATATTTTTCACTATAAATATAAAAAAATTATGTCAAGACATTTCAATAAATATTATTATAGTTCATTTTGTATAAATAATTAATATTACTCAAATTTAATTATTAGCATAAAATAATTTTAACAATTAAAATTTTATTTATTTAATAATATAAAAATTTATTAAGTTAATTTGAAATATTTAAAATACTAAAAAAATGTTAAGTAGTAAGTGTTTAATGTCATGAAATAAGTTTTAATATCATTTTTTATAGTTTTTACCTGGAAAAGCAATTTGGTGTGACATGTAAAGACCAAGAAGAATAAATTAATTTTAACTTTTTAAATTATAATAAGTGATAACTTAAAATAACCTTTTTACAAAAAAAGCCCAAAATATTATTTTGTGAATTTAATTTTTTTCAACTTATTTGGTTTGAGAGTATTTTCTCACAGCCGATAGCCATGATACTAATTCCTTGAGGCTCTACGATCACGTTAAGTGGATAGACCAGGCCTCTCACAGCAAACATTTATTCAACTTTGACCATTATTATTTTCTCTATTATGCTTCATTGAGTAATTTTTATTAATATATCATAGATAAAAAAAACATATATATTTTTTTCAATAATGCACATATATTTTATAGTTAATATTAAATACCTTGTAGCAGCATTTTTCAATTTTAAAATAATTTTCATTTTTAATATTTGTAAAATGCAAAACTTAAATAATTTTAAATAAATATTTAACTTTGTCAAATGCAAATAAATATTTATTGTTTTATGGTTTAATGTATTTAATGTAAAACTCAAGTCTCCTTTACATTTTTTTGGTACATCGGAAAGATAAATTGCACTCGTCAGGAATCGATTCCTGGACCTCCCCCTATCCAACCCATATGTCCCCAGCTCTTACCACTTGAGCTATCATACGGGGACCAAGTCTCCTTTACATATAAACTCAAATGCACATGTTTATTTTTAATTGTACTTTTTGATTGTAAGATCTTTATAAAATATAATTTTTTATAAATATAAGAAATATATTAAATAGAAGAAGAGTCACTATTTCCTTCACTATTGTCTTCTAATTTTGTTTTTTAATTAGTTAATGGCTTTAAACATTGCAATTTTATTATGTTTTTAGAGTTGTGGTATGCCACACGATTTCATATTATAATCTCATTATTTTCTAATAACTGATACTTAATTTTTTTTAGCCGGTTACATCTCCATGGATATGCATGTAGTATAATTTTTTGCGAGTTCATTCCAATGACCTTTCATTAAAAGAAAAATGCAAATACACCAGAAAACATAAATACATTCTAAGAGTACATTATTCATTGTATGTTGATTATACATATTCATCTATTTATTTATTTAACCATTACTGGGGACTTTTCATTTCTATCAGTTTCTTAATCCTTACTCCCTCATATGCCAACTTACTAATGTGGATTATCATGCTTATAAAAAAACTAATGTAGATTATTATTTTAATTCAATCTTTGTATTTAATACAATGATGAAGTCTCTTGTACATATACACATTTAATGCTTAAAAACCACAAGTGTGCTTTACATATATATACTAGATATTATACCCGTGCGTTGCACGGGTTTACTTACAATATTTTTTAACATTATATAAAAGTATTATAGTTTAATTCAATAAAAATTAAAATATTTTTAATTATAAATAAAAAAATTTGTGTTTATACATTTAAATAAATATTATTACAGTTCTTTTTATATAAATAATTAATATTACTCAAATTTAATTATTATTATAGAAATCATTTTAACAATTAAAAAGTTTATTTATTTAATAATATGAAAAATAATTAATTTAATTTGAAATATTAATATTTCATAAGAAATGTGAAGTAATAAATGTTTAATGCCATAAAATAAGTTTTAATATTATTTTTTATATTTTTTACCTGAAAAATCATTTGCTCTGACATTTCAAGACCAAGAAGTGATAACTTAAATAGCCTTTTGATAAAAGAAAATGGCCTAAAATATTATCTTATGAATTTAATTTTTTTTAACTTATTTGGTTTGAGAATGTTTTCTCACACTCAATAGTCATGATACTAATCCCTTGAGGCTCTACGATCACGTTAAGTAAATAGGTCAGACCTCTCACAACAAACATTTATTCAACTTTGACCATTATTATTTTTCTCTATTATGTTTCCTCGAGTAATTTTTACTAATATATCATAGATAGAAAATATATTTAATTTTTTTAATAATGCACATATATGTTATAGTTAATATGAAATACCTTTTAGCGGCAATTTTTTTAAAATTTTAATTTTTTTATCCATATTATTTATTATTAAATACGTTTTATTTTTAATATTTGACAAATGCAAAACTAAAGATAATTTCATGTTTTTTTAAATCAATTTTAATTTAATGAATGTTGTTATTTAATGTAAGTAGTTGAATATTTTTTGACAATACAATTTTTTTTAGTTTTTAATTATTTTTTAATATATTATTACAAAGAAAATTTATTATTTCTTAATGTATTTTAATACAAAGGTATGAGAGTTTTATGATTTAATGTATTTAATGTAAAACTCAAGTCTCCTTTACATATAAATATAATTTTTTTAATTTTAAAACTATTTTATCTAAATTATTTGTTAGTAAGTATTATTTTCTTATTGAATTTAATTTTTAATATTTGTGAAATACAAAACTCAAGTAAATTTTAATGTAAGTAGTTGAATAGTTTTTGACAATATAAATTTTGTCAATTTTAATTTTATTATTGTTTAATATATTTATTAAAAAAATCATTTTGTTTGGATGCTTTTAATACAATGCAACACTTAAGTTTTGCTTATGTATTTAATGCTAAAACTCAAGTGTGATTTATATATATATATATATATATATATATGTATCTTATGAGAATGATGTTTTTATGTAAGAAAATGAGAATAAATCACAGCCGTTGGATCTAATTATGAATGGTCCAGATTAAAAGATTTGAATAGTCATCTGATAGTGACATGGTCACTTAAAAATCTGAAACGTTAATGATTAGATCTAAAAGTCAGTGATTTATTCTCATGTTCTCACATAACATCACATTTCTCATAAGATACATCCCCTATATAGATAGATAGATATATAGAAGATAGATAGATTTAAAAGTATTTTATATAAATTAATTATTAATAAATAATATTTATTATTAATTTTAATTTTTACTTGTCAAATGCAAATCTCAAGTCAATTTTAAGTTTATGAATGTTGTTATTTAATTTAATATAAGTAGTTGAATAGTTTTTTATTATATAAATTTTTTCAGTTTTTAATATATTTAATATTTTTTTGTTATTTTTTAATGTATTTAATATAAATGTATGAGAGCTTTATGGTTTAATGCATTTAATACATGCAAAACCTCAAATCTCCTTTATATATATATATAGATAGATATATAGATTAACCTACTTTGTAAACTTTTTAAAATTATTTTTAATGAATTTATCATTTTTTTAAAAGGCCAACGAAATGAATACAAGATGTACTTAATTATCTTTGAAAAATTCATAGCAAATAAATTTATCTATAAGCGTTTATACGTGATAAGTGATTTTTAGAATAAGCTATTAATTAAGGTTTGAAAATTTTAAACACATCTTAATTAGTAATAAATAAACGTTGAAAAAATTTACAAAATCCCTTTCAATGTTCCTATATCCACAATTGCTTGTGCAATATTGTTACACCACGACTGCGCATGTGTCTCTGACCACTCCTTATGACTTTTCATTGGATGAAAATGGAGCAGATTATATTGACATTTAATTTTGCTTCATTTAGTTTAAATATCATATATACTCTACTAAAATATTTTATAAATATTACACCATTTAATTAGCTATTGTTAAATTGGTTTGAGGGAAGGGAGGAGTGTTTTCAAACTTATCATGGTTAAGATTTTATGAGAGGGGAGGGGAAGGAAACGGAGGAGGTCAAAACTCTTAAATAACTGAATTTTAATACCTTTACAAGTGAGGGAAATTGAGGAGAATATTTGATTAAAATATCATTCCTGAGTTCTAAAACCTTTTAAAAGTAAGGGTAAAAATAAAAAATAAAATTAGAATTCCTCATGAACCAAACATTTTCTCTTCACCTCCCCTCCTATCTAGCTAGCCCTCTTAAGTCTTAACTAAATATGATAATAATTGAAATCACTCTTCTTCCCTCTATTAAAATTTCTTTTTTTTTTAAGATAAAAGGTTAAGTATTATTATCCACAAAAAACCCCTAAGGACAGAACCCTTAGGGAGCGAGGAGAGCCCAAAAAAAAGGAGTAACCCGACGAACAAGAAGAAACCCCACTACACCAAAAGCCCTCGACCAATACCCGGGAACAAAAACAAAACAGGGCTAAACAAACAGCCACGAAACGGAGGGGAATAGCCAGAAATAAACCCCTTAACCAAAACAAGAGCAACCCGAGAGAAACAAATAGAAATCAGGACCTGAAATGATCCTCATAAACCTTTTCCAGGCCTCGAATGGAATTTAAGTCCTTTCCCTCAAACTCTAGACCCAAGACTTTGCCCACAAGCCAAGTCTTTTTCGATCATGTGAAGTAAAGCCCGCCGCAAGACTGATCGGAATCCGACAGCAACAAAGGTGAAGCGGGAAGAATACCCTCGACAAGCTCAACCTGAACCTCTTCATCGACCGGGGGCATCTGGCAAAGAGAGGGGACCTTTTTGGGACGCCCACGCCGACGGGGTCGCTGGACAGGAGACACATCATCAAGCCCAAACTCCTGCGAAGAACCGGAGCCTTCCACGTCCCCAACAGAAAGAGCCAAACCCGAAGGAGGAAGGGGCTCAGGCAGAATCAAAGGGATAAAGTGGTGTGGCGAGGCTACCCCTGCTGCTGCTCCAGACCCTGTAACGGCTTGCTCAAAGGAATCAGTGCTCACCAAACACCCACACCCTGCCCTCTTAACCACATAAAGCAGGTTCAAGAGAGGGATGGTCCTCGGAACAACCAATTTCCTTAAGCCCACACACACCGACAGAAGAGAGGGAGCAACGCGCAAAAAAAAACGAAGATCAGCATAGCAGTGGAAGCTTCTGCTCCACCTTCCAGCCGGGGGACCCTGAAGAAGGATCGAGAACAACCCATTCTCCCAAAGCCCCTGCACGACAGGGAGAATAGTAACAGAATTAGCACCACCTAGCACTTCCTCCGCCCCTGTCGCCTCGCCAGCAACCAAACCATCTCTGATCCTTCGCACCTTCCCAACCGAGCCAGGAGCCAAACAATCAAACAAATCTCTGTTTCTTCCAATTATCTCTCTATTCCCGCTAGCCAACCCAGAACCCAAGCCCGAAATCTCTGGAAAAAGGAACCTATCCGGAATTCTAGTACCCTCAGCAACAAAAAACCCAACATCATCGATCAACCTCAGTTCATTCTCAGAGAAAGAAGAAGAGTAACTGACCTTCCTATACCCCAAGACAATATCCTTCCATGAAAGGAGGGTAGGAGGAGAATCACCTACCTTCCTCTGTTGACTACGCTTCCCCTGTACAGACCCAACCTGGGGACCCCAACCCTTATTGGAAGAAACTGAGCCATCTACCCGAGGGAACCTGGCCATGGAAACCGATAGAGTGGACCTTCCCAATTTAAACCCATCAAAACCCTGTACAGCCTTCAAAGCCTGCTCACGGACTCCATACCTAGCAAAGCCAAAGCGGAAGGCCCTTCCTACCTTTCTCTGACGTTGGACAAAGAGGCTGAACACCTCGCCGAACTTCGCGCATAGAGCACGAAGTTGAAGATAGCCGGTTCTCTCTTCAATCCCATCGATGAAAACCGAGAAGCACGACCTTCCTCCGCCGCGTAATCTACCCGCACCGCCATCAGCTTCGCCATCCAGATCTCCGCCATCCGCCTCTCCATCCACGCTGCCCTCACCACGAGAAGCCGCCGCTCCCTTCCGAATCGCCGCCACTGAGCTCGACTCGCCTGGGGGAGAAACCCTAGCAGAAGGGTTTAAACACATTTTTTCCCTAGAACACTTTATCAGATCAATTAAACAAGAGATGTAAAGGCTAATGCATTCTTAAAGGAAGAAGAAGATGAAGATGAAGATGAAGAAGGTAAATGCAGAATGCAAAACACAGCAGCTGAATGAAGAGAAAAATCAAAAATCAAAAAAATTTGGACCATTTCTCGATTTCTGCGTGTCATCCTTGCGCAGGGGCCATGCTAATCTTCTCTGTATCGTTCCAATTTTATCGGATGTCCTTCTCTTCCGTGGAATCAAAAGTAAAATTAGAATGAGTTTAATTTTGATGCACCGATGGTGTAAAACACCGTCAACCAATTAGATTTCAAAGATTTGTCATGTCACTCAATTTAATTAAATAAAAAGTTTATCTTTGTGTCAAAACCTTAAACAACAATCTTTGTGAAACGCAAGGAGCGCAGAGTAATTAGTTAATTAGTCTTTTTTTCGTAGCATGTAAAATACTTTTTTGACTAAAATTTTGTTTAAATGGTAAAGCAAGAAATAAGAAAAAGAGAAGGATTGGAATGGGAATATAATCATATCCACATCCAAGAAGGATTCATTTGATACCTCTTATGATATTACAAGATTTTTTTTTTTGAAAAATAAAAACCAAATACATTAAAGGAAGTATAATGGGTACTTCAATTCAAAAATACAATAAGCATTCGAAACAGTTACAAAAAGAATGAAAACAAGCTAATCTTCCAACATGAGGAGCTAGATTGGTCTAATTTGATGGAGATTATTCAGTGGAGATCTTGGAGCTGGATTACTACTCTGAACAGGGACTTTCGTTGCTCGCTATTTGAATGCATGGGCTTTAGAACCGCGTGCCTGCATTGCTCAGATTGGACCTTAATGTTGGTGCTTGTTGTTGGCTCTAATGCCATCCGCCCCTCTTGTATTTAGATATCTTGTATTTTTTGCCTTTTTCTTTTACTTTCCCCCCTCATTTGTATTTGGTTTGAAATACCCTTGTACTTCATATCAATTTAATTCTTATGACTTATAAAAAAAAGAATGAAAACAATCCAATGACTTATCATATCTATCATATACATATATCCAGAATACTAATGGGAAGTAAACCATATATATAGCCACCCACTGTGCAAACCAACAAGTATTATAACAAGTAATGGGCAAGTGCCTCCATGAAAGGAGAAAAGCGCCGCCAGAAGATGGCCTACATGCATGTTTAGGTTGCCATCAAAAGGGATTGGATTGGGGAGAGAAGAGTCTTGCGCCACCACTGATGGGGAAGGAACCGCCTTTCGTTGATGAGATAAAGGGGAATTTGGCTCGCACCGTAGTGGGAAGGAAGTGGTGTCGTCGAGAACCGCCAAATAGCACAATGATTATGGGAAGCCATTGTTAAGGCAAGAAAATGGGTGAAAAGGCAAAGAGAAAGAGAGGTTTAGTCTTTGGAGGAGAAGGGATTGAATCCCCACCGCAGAGTTGGATCCACGAAAGAATTGTGTCTAGGATCAAACATGTTATTGATACCATGTTATGAGAAACAATGCAAAGAGAGAGAAAAAGAAAGAAGAATAGAAGGGAAGCTGAAGCGCGCTACATTGTGAATAATTAAATAAGAAAATTAATTAATATAAAAAATAATCTAAATTACATAAATTATAAGATCAAGATTTAATAAGACACTTTAAGATATGATAGAAATATTGTTCCTAAATTAACTTTTGAGTATCAGACCGACTAAGAACATAAAAGACTTAGAATTGTATGAGTGAAAAAAACGAGCATATACAATGTACAAGGTGGACTCCCATGTGTTAGCTAAACAGGCTAAGTTACATAAATTGGGAGAAAATTGAGGAATATGGTCAATAAATTGATTCCTTTGTCTGGCCTTGGAGATGAATCTGAATATCACCTCATGCTTAATTGTCTTTCTTCTGGGTTAGCGTACTTAATTCTGAGCTTGGGCCGTTCATTTGGTTCGGTAACACACATATATTTTTCATATTCTAGAGGAATGTGAGTGAGAAATTCTTTATCGATCACCATTATTATTAGTCCCCATCAATTTAGTCATGCGTGTGTTATCATGTGTTATCTGAATATGATTGGGGTTTGTACTTATCCGATAGCTAATGTATGTCAATAACTATATTGGGTCCTGGTATCATTAAGCTCAGACCTACTTGGACATTGGCCTGAAGCCCCAAAGGATACATGCAGTAACAAAAACAATTAAAAAGAATTTGCAATTTATTATCTAAAAAAAATGAAGGAATGATTGTGTCAAATGAAAGTAAAAAAATATACAAATTGAATTGGATCAGAAGGAAGAAATATGAAGTTTAGGTGCCATCTTGCCGAACAAAAACAACTTCAAATCGTTCTCCATAGGTGTCAAGTTCAGGTCCAGAAAGCAAACACTGGCAGTACTAGTAGTGCCCCACGATCTCTTCAAAACTGAAACTTTTGCCACAACCTCGTTTATCGAAGAAAACACTCCCTTCGTTGCCGCATTAACTCTGTTCCTTCTTCTGATCATGTGATTGATCAAATCCCTCTCCAACTTGGGTCTCTTGTGGTTGTTGTGGCCACTCCCTTCGTTGCATGTCTTGCATTGAAACACCTCAGGGGATAATATGGATACAGTACCTGCTGTTTTGGCCATGATATTGATTAAACAACTTGTGCTCATAACTGAATTTTGTGTTCCCAGTTCATTTTCTCTCTGTCTCTTCATGGCTAGGTTCTCTTGATTAGCACAGGCAACCGAACAATCAAATTAAACTTGTATATTGGAAGATTAATGGGAATTGTGAATTGTGATGTGTTGTGTGAGAACACTGATTTTAGGATTTGATATATATAGAGGAGGACCAAACCAACGACTTTGACTGACTTATGTGCTTGACCGACATTATGGAGTGCTTTGATAACGACATCGCATTTCATTAATTATTATAGTTCCTTCGGGGAAAGCCTCTCAAGTCTAAGTAAAGTCAGCTTTATATAATGAGGTTGTTTAAATGACTCATGTGAGTTACTAACCTACAATTTAATGGACTAATATAATTTTTTATAAATAAATTAATAAATTAAACATATAAATTTTAACTCACTTATCATTAATGTGATTAAACAATGAGTTATTTAACGTAAACTTTCTCATGTGTCATTTAGACAATCTGTTATATAATTTCAAAAAAAAACAGTTTTATATTCCTGTGTTTTAACGCTGAAAATTCCAAAGATTTCCAAGCCAATTTTTTTTAACACAAACTCGACCTGAGACACCGTTTAAGAAGAATTATACTTGTTCTTCTTAAATTTTAGGATCCCGAACTCATAATTAAGAGTCTAAGATTAAGGCTTGTATTAGAGTGAAGTTGATTCTTCTATGGCTTCGTGGCTTCCTTTATAGGCCTCTTCCTTGCCCTCAAGCTGCTGAGGTTGTGTCTATAATCATGTCCCATCGAGTAGCGGTAGTAGCTACCTTCTTAAATTTTAGGATCCCGAACTCATAATTAAGAGTCTAAGATTAAGGCTTGTAATAGAGTGAAGTTGATTCTTCTATGGCTTCGCGTGACTTCCTTTATAGGCCTCTTCCTTGCCCTCAAGCTGCAGCATGAGGTTGTGTCTATAATCATGTCCCATCGAGTAGCGGTAGTTGCTACCATTGATTATCGAGCGGTTATGACCAGCTACTTATAGGCTCTTGAGATATGAATGTTCTTCATTAATGTGTCGTTGTGCTTTATTATTGTACCTTTACTCTATGAAGATGAATGATTCAGGGTGGAGTATGACCTTTCACGTTCAAGTAACCTTGTTAGGTCAGATTTGAACTTGACAGAATGTGCTCTTGATAACTCCTCTGTAACGACCTAATGGAGGTTTTGAAAAGGGTCACATCTGCATCTAATGGGCTCATACTGAGTCCACGGAGGATCATAGCCCTCCAAACTCATAAGCATGAGTGTATGTTGGGCTTGAAACGAGTTATGAAAGGTCATAGCATTTTCAAGCTCGTTCACATAAGTGTTTATTGAGCTCATATCGAGTCTTAGAGGGATAAATACTTATATCATTTAATTATACTCACAAAGTAAATATTTTGTACAATCACTATAAAGATATATGTGACCCAACAAAATTATGACATGAGTTATAGAATAGAATTGTATAACACACATGTTTAAATATTATCGGGTCACCTAAACTAGGGTGATTTAGACATTAATTTTCAACTAAATTATCTAAAATAAATTTATAGATGTCTATCAAAGATTTACGGCCTGTTTGATGGCACTAGTCCAATACGATGATCATTCATTATTTATGACTCTACTAGATACGTTGATTGACAGGTTTGTCAGCTTATCTTGTGATAAATGTCTTTTTTATGCGGAGCTTATAGCAGAAGAGAGGAGTCTTTTCGATATTTAAAAATTGGGGCACAAGGAGGTTACTTGCGCATTAGATTGCAAGTTATTGTGAATTTGCTTAGCAACAATATTGTGTGTGCGATCTAGTTGGAGAATAATATTGTGAGGATTATGGACATGTTGAGCTGAGATTGGAATGATAATATGACAACTTTTTTACACGTTTCCAATAAGCTGAACACCACTGTTAATGTTTTAACTCAACCAGTGTAACAAAAGAAATTTATGTGTCTGAAATCTGAATTTACAATTAAACTTTCCAAAATTACTCGGTGCTATAAAAATTCACTTTAACACTCTCTTTCAAACCCTTTTTTATTGGTTAGAATTAGTTATACCCATCAAATTGAGTGTATATAACTTATTACTATATCTTTTGATACATCGAAAATATAAATATTCAGAGATTGATCATTAATTGATCATTAGACCTTCCACTCCTAACTCATATATTGATAAACTCTTACCACTTAAGCTATTCTTCGGGACATATATAACTTATATAATTTAATACAGATGCAAATAAAATAAATTAAAGTAAATGCTTATAGCAATTATCTTACTTCTTGTAGTTACTCCTGATTTCTCCTAAAGTCATCATTTCGTCAAGTCTAGTACCCACTTAAGTTAAAGCAAGTTTGGTTTCAAAACTATCTACTACTTCTAATTTGCGAACCTCCTTTTCACTGTAGCTAAAAGACCTCCAATGGCGTAACAACAGCTGTCCTGCTTTTTGACCTTTTTTTTATTTTTTTTTTACTCTGAAAGTTGAAAACGACGTCGTTTCAGCTTCAGGTTTCCTCTCCTTTCTACCCACTATGCCGTACAAAATATCATCTTCCGTTTATCTTCCGCCTCCAATCTCCCTTCAACCCTACCTTGGCAATCACGTCACCTTGACCAGAAGATCTGTTTTCCACGATCTGCAGCTTCTTCTCATGGCTTCTCCTGTGCTGGCTTTCACGTCAATCCTTCAACCATTACATTACGTGGGTAAGCTTCGTAACAGTTCTCCATTGATCTCGACCTTACTGTAGCTTAGCACATCGATCTCTTTCGTTTCGTCCTAAATTTGTCCTTTATTTGAACTTTTTATCTGATATTTTTTATTAGATTGGGTGATTTGTGTAAGATCAAGTTTTGGTCTAGTAGTACAACTCTATGTTTTGATGATTACAAGTTAACCTTTTGAGTATGAACAATTATGGTACTCTAACGTGTTTTTCTGAGTGTGCTATTTACAGGCTCTGACCTTGATTCAGTCTCACACTAATCAGAAGCACTGTGCATAAAGAGTGACCCAAGCAACGCTTTCGCAACATCTATGTTCACTCTGAACAGTAGAAACGCTTTAGAAGATCTGAAGTTATACAAGCTCTGATATGGACTCAGTCACTAGAAGTTCTGAAGATCCAGAAGTTCTGACAACCATGAAACTCTGAAGGTTCAGATGTTCTGATGGTGTAGAAGACTCTGAAGATCCAGAAGCTGAACAGTGGAAACTCTGATGTCCAGAAGCAAGAAACTCTGAAGACCATGTACTTCCCTCTGAGTTCAGAATCAGAAGATACAATGGTCAGAGGATCTGTGCTTTCCCTCTGACTCTGATCAACCGGCTTCACAAGTTCCAACATGAAGCATTCCCCTGATCAGAAGTCTCCTAGGTTTAAAGGTCAAGTCGCTATCCAAGTACAAAAGCATATGTACTATCCTGACGACCTACCTAACGTTCTCAGCCACAGCAAAAGCTGGAATTTCCAGAACTGCCCTCCAACGGTAGCATTCCCATGCAGCGTTCAAACCCTAATCCTTGGAGTATAAATAGAGGCTGAAGATTGAAAGATGCGGTTGGAAGAATTACACACGCGCAAGCTATATTCAAAACCTTCAAGCATTCTTTCATCTGAATTCATTGTGTTTACTATTAGCTTTTCAGAAGCAAATCTCTTGTAAACATTCTTTGTTAAACAGTTTGTTTAGTTACCTTTAGGAGATCAAGGCTGATCGGATCCTAGAGAAGACTAAGAGAGTGAATCTTAGTGTGAGCTAAGTCAGTGTAATTGTTAGTCACTTGTAGGTTTCAAGTGCAGTTGTAACACTTTACCTGATTAGTGGATTGCCTTCATTCTAAGAAGGAAGAAATCACCTTGACGGGTGGACTGGATTAGCTTGAGGGATTTATCAAGTGAACCAGGATAAAAATCCTTGTGTGCTTTTCTATCTCTTATCTTTAGCACTTAAGTCTCGAAAGATTTGTTGAAATCTTTAAGGTGGAAGTTTTTATTTGAAAACGTTATTCAAACCCCCCCCCCTTTCTACCGTTTTTCATACCTTCAATTGGTATCAGAGCGCAAGTTCTGATTACCACACCTAACAGTGTTCAGTGATCCGGGCCGGTGTGAAAAACAATGGCTACCACCAGTGAAACTCAAAGAGATGGTTACAATGCAAAGCCTCCCATGTTCGACGGTCAAAGATTCGAATATTGGAAAGATAGACTTGAAAGTTTCTCTCTGGGTTTTGATGCAGATCTCTGGGATATTATTGTGGATGGCTATGAGCGTCCAACTGATGAAGAAGGCAAGAAGATCCCAAGGTCAGAGATGACTGCAGATCAAAAGAAGCTTTACTCACAACATCACAAAGCTAGAGCAATTCTTCTAAGTGCTATTTCTTATGAAGAGTACCAGAAGATTACAGATCGTGAGTATGCAAAAGGCATTTTTGAATCCTGAAGATGTCTCATGAAGGAAACAAGAAAGTCAAAGAATCAAAGGCATTGTCTTTGATCCAAAAGTATGAATCCTTCGTCATGGAGCCAAACTAGTCCATTGAAGAAATGTTTTCCAGATTTCAGTTGCTTGTAGCTGGAATACGACCTCTCAACAAGAGCTACACAACTAAAGATCATGTCATAAGGGTCATCAGATGCCTTCCTGAAAGCTGGATGCCGTTGGTGACTTCAATAGAGCTCACAAGAGATGTTGAGCATATGAGTTTAGAAGAACTCATCAGCATACTGAAGTGTCATGAACTGAAGCGCTCAGAGATGCAAGATCTGAGGAAGAAGATAATAGCCTTAAAATCCAAATCTGAGAAGGCTAAAGCAGAGAAGTCAAAAGCTCTTCAAGCTGAAGAAGAAGAATCTGAAGAAGCATCAGAAGATTCTGATGAAGATGAGTTGACTCTGATCTCTAAAAGACTCAACCGAATCTGGAAGCACAGGCAGAGCAAGTACAAAGGCTTTGGAAAGGCCAAAGGAAAGTCTGAATCCTCAGGTCAGAAGAAGTCCTCACTTAAGGAAGTCACATGCTTTGAGTGCAAAGAATCTGGGCACTACAAAAGTGACTGTCCAAAATTGAAGAAGGACAAGAAGCCAAAGAAGCACTTCAAGACCAAGAAAAGTCTGATGGTGACTTTTGATGAATCAGAGTCAGAGGATGTTGACTCTGATGGTGAAGTCCAAGGACTCATGGCTATTGTCAAAGACAAAGGAGCAGAGTCAAAGGAAGCTGTTGACTCTGACTCAGAATAAGAAGGAGATCCTAATTCAGACGATGAAAATGAGGTATTCGCTTCTTTCTCTACCTCTGAACTGAAACATGCTTTGTTTGATATTATGGATAAGTATAACTCTTTATTGTCTAAGCACAAAAAGCTGAAAAAGAACTTATCTGCTGTTTCTAAAACTCCTTCTGAACATGAGAAAATCATATATGATTTGAAAAATGATAACCATGCTTTAGTAAACTCTAACTCTGTGCTTAAGAATCAAATTGCTAAGTTAGAAGAAATTATTGCATGCGATGCCTCTGATAGTAAGCATGAATCTAAGTATGAAAAATCTTTTCAAAGATTCCTGGCTAAAAGCGTAGATAGAAGCTTGATGGCTTCATTGATCTATGGCGTGAGCAGAAATGGAATGCATGGCATTGGCTATTCTAAACCAATTAGAAATGAGCCTTCTATGCCTAAAGCTAAATCTTTGTATGAATGCTTTGTTCCCTCTGGTACCATATTGCCTGATCCTTTACCTGCTGAAGTTGCTAAACCTCCTCTTAAAAAGGGATCTTTCTCCATGTCTAAATATCATGCAAAAATTCCTTTACATTATCATGTTGAGAAACCCAAGGTGATCAGAACCTCTGGGGTAACTAACAAGAGAGGACCCAGAAAGTGGGTACCTAAGGATAAGATTATCTATGTTGCAGATATCCTTGATAGCTCCACTGAAACACCAGTCATGGTATCTGGACAGTGGATGCTCGCGTCACATGACGGGAGAAAGACGTATGTTCCAAGAGCTAAAACTTAAGCCTGGAGGTGAAGTTGGCTTTGGTGGCAACGAAAAGGTCAAAGCTGGTTGAGAAATTTGCAGATTTAAGTATAAATGTTTCTGACAAAGGAAAAGCTCCAGAGGAAGCTGAGCCAGAGGAAGATGAACCAGAAGAAGAAGCTGGTCCCTCTGATTCACAAACTCTGAAGAAGAGCAGAATCACTGCAGCTCACCCTAAGGAATTGATTCTGGGCAACAAAGACAAACCAGTCAGAACCAGATCAGCCTTCAGACCCTCTGAAGAGACCTTGCTTAGTCTGAAAGGATTGGTGTCCTTAATTGAACCCAAGTCCATAGATGAAGCTCTTCAGGACAAGGATTGGATTCTGGCCATGGAAGAAGAATTGAATCAATTCTCCAAGAACGATGTTTGGAGCTTAGTGAAGAAGCCTGAGAGTGTCCATGTAATTGGAACAAGATGGGTGTTCAGAAACAAATTGAATGAGAAAGGAGATGTAGTCAGAAACAAGGCAAGGCTAGTTGCTCAAGGCTACAGCCAGCAGGAAGGAATAGACTACACAGAAACATTTGCTCCAGTAGCAAGACTAGAAGCAATCAGACTGTTGATCTCTTTCTCAGTAAATCACAACATAGTTCTTCATCAGATGGATGTGAAGAATACCTTCCTAAATGGTTATATTTCAGAGGAAGTCTATGTTCATCAACCCCCAGGTTTTGAAGATGAGAAGAATCCAGACCATGTGTTCAAATTGAAGAAATCACTCTATGGTCTGAAGCAAGCTCCCAGAGCATGGTATGAGAGACTCAGCTCATTCCTTCTGGAGAATGAGTTTGTAAGGGGTAAAGTAGATACAACTCTCTTTTGCAAAAATTATAAAGATGATATCTTAATTGTGCAAATCTATGTTGATGATATTATATTTGGTTCTGCTAATCAATCTCTATGCAAAGAATTTTCTGAGATGATGCAGGCTGAATTTGAGATGAGTATGATGAGAGAACTTAAGTACTTTCTGGGAATACAAGTTGATCAAACACCAGAAGGAACATATATCCATCAGAGCAAGTACACTAAAGAACTTCTGAAGAAGTTCAATATGCTGGAATCTACAGTGGCCAAGACTCCAATGCATCCTACATGCATTCTGGAGAAAGAAGATGCAAGTGGTAAAGTTTGTCAGAAGCTCTATCGTGGTATGATAGGTTCACTTCTATACTTAACTGCATCTAGGCCAGATATATTGTTTAGTGTTCATTTATGTGCTCGTTTCCAATCAGATCCAAGGGAAACCCACTTAACTGCTGTTAAGAGGATCCTAAGGTATCTGAAAGGCACCACTAACCTTGGCTTGATGTATAAGAAAACATCAGAGTAATCTAGAAATTGTCAATTTCTGGGAAGTAATCTAGTCTCATGGGCAAGCAAGAGGCAATCAACCATTGCACTATTCACTGCAGAGGCAGAATATATCTCAGCAGCAATATGCAGCACTCAGATGCTCTGGATGAAACATCAGCTGGAGGATTATCAGATCCTTGAGAGCAATATCTCAATCTACTGTGATAACACTGCTGCAATATCATTGAGTAAGAATCCTATCTTACATTCAAGAGCAAATCACATTGAGGTAAAGTACCACTTTATTAGAGATTATGTATAGAAGGCGTACTTCTTCTGAAGTTTGTTGATACTGACCATCAATGGGCAGATATCTTTACAAAGCCCTTAGCAGAGGATAGATTTAATTTTATTCTGAAAAATCTGAATATGGACTTTTGTCCAGAGTAAAGATGGATCAGAACCTCTGACTATGATACTTCTTGATCAGAAGATGTCTAGTCCAGAAGGTAACTCTATCAGAGTGTATGTACCCATTGGTGCTGACTCTGAAGCTGAGACAGTAACACGTGTGTCAGTATCTCTGATGCATAGTTCCTTGTGCCCGTGTGACAGTCTGTCATAATGAATGTAGATGTGCTTCTCTCCTGTGTGTGATATGTGTATTTACTGTTACTATGATGTCTTTAATTTTTAACCGTTGATTTTAACTTGCTTTTTGAATCAACAACGGTTATTTGTCAAAACCCACTATACACACACGATCTCCTACACTTTCGGTTTTAATCTCTCTCTCTCTTCGGTTTTTCTAAACCTCTTACCCACGATCTCTCTCTCTCTCTCTATTCATCATCTTCATCTTCTACCCAAAACCTTCAACCGCTCCAAAAATGGTGAGACAAACCAGAACTGAAGCTACGGATGCAACCAGGTTCCCTCACATGGTAGTGGGTCAAGCTACAGGACAGGCAGGTCCTGAGATTCAGAGAAATCAAGGTCAAGCTCAAGAGCAGATGATCCCTATCGCAGAACGGGAATGTGTCGTTCACTGCGTGTATGCTCCTGATGAACTTCAAGTACTTGCAGAATGGAGATTCGACCTCGACAATCTTGCTGTAAATGGGTATGACTTGCGTCCTGAAGTTCAAGCTCAGGGTTGGGAAGAGTACTTCAACAGGCTCAGAGGACCAATCTATGACAAATTGGTCAAGGAATTCTGGAAGCATGCCGATTGCGAAGACACTCAGGTGGTTTCCCACATTGCCGGAAGGAGAATCATCATCACTGAGAAGTCGATTGTGAATCTGCTGGGTGCAGAAACTGCAAATGGGTATCGATTTCAACTGACAGAATCGAAGCTGAAACCCAAAACCAAGGATGAAACCAATAAGGCTCTGTACACCACATACAAACCGGGCAAGACTGACTACAAAGTGGTGGATCTTCATCCCAAGCTCAGAATCTGGCACAAGATTCTGCCGCACTGCATCAATCAGAGGCCAAAGGGCAGTTCCCCAGACTACATCAACTTCTGCCAGAAGGCGATGTTATTCTTCATCCAAGACAAGAAGAAGATCTGCCTCCCTTTCTTCTTGTTCTCTTACCTGAAGGAATGTATCAGGAAGTCAAGGACAACTGCCTCCCTCAAGTCTGCAATCAAGTATATTCCCTTTGGGAGACTGCTATCAGATCTTTTCATTGAGAGCAAATTTGTCGAAGATATGATCAAGGCTGGATGCACAGAGGATCTGACCACCATTGTTAGTGATGTCTTCACTGCCAATTCCTTGAAGAAGATGGGTCTGGTCAAGAAGAAAATTGCCCCAGCTCATGAAGATACATCTGCTGAAATCAGACAGAGAAGGGTGCCTCTGAACGACTATCCTTTGTGGACCCAGGCAGACAATCCAGAAGCTATCAGGTGCTATGTAGAAGATCTAAAGGCATAAGGCTTTGAGATTGATGTTGATGAATTCTTCAAAAGATTGCCCCCAGCTCCAGAATTTGACTCTCCTCCAAAGAGGAAAGTTCAGAGGAAGATGGTCCTAGAAGAATCCTCTGAGGAATCTGATGTCCCTCTGACAAAGAGGAAGAAGGCTGACCAGCCCAAGAGGAAACATGATGAAACCACCAAGCCAGATGATGGTGATGATGGTGATAATGATGGTGGTCCCCCTCCACCAAAGAAGAAGAAGCAAGTCAGAATCGTGGTGAAGCCTACCCGGGTGGAACCAGCTGCTCAAGTGATCAGAAGGATTGAAACTCCTTCCAGAGTGACTAGGTCATCAGCGCAATCATCAAGTAAGTCTGTTGTTGATTCTAATGCTGATTTGAATTCATATGATGCACTCCCCATCTCTGCTATGCTCAAACGACCCTCAAACCCACTCACTCATATTCCTGAGTCCCAACCAGCTGCACAAGCCACTTCTCCACCCCAATCACCAAGGTCTTCATTTTTCCAACCTTCTCCAAATGAAGCACCTCTCTGGAACATGCTTCAGAACCAACCTTCTAGACAAGATGCACCAACCTCTCCCATTACCATCCAATACAACCCATTAACTTCTGAACCCATCATTCCTGACCAACCAGTTCTTAACCAAACAGAACCTGAACTCAGAACGTCTGATCACTCTGTCCCCAGAGCTTCAGAACGTCTGGTTGCCAGAACCACTGATACAGATTCCTCCTCTGTCTATACCCCTGTATCATTCCCAACCAATGTTGCTGACTCCTCCCCTTCCAATAACTCTGAGTCAATTCGTAAATTCATGGAGGTCAGAAAAGAAAAAGTGTCTGCCATCCCAGAGTATTACCTCACATGTCCAAGCCCTAGGAGATATCCTAGACCTAGACCTGAACGTCTAGTTGGCCCAGATGAGCCTATCTTGGCTAACCCCCTACATGAGGCAGACCCTTTGGCTCAACCAGCTCCACCTGACCCTGTCCATCAAGAGCCAATTCAACCAGAACCAGAACACTCTGTGTCTAACCACTCTTCGGTTAGATCACCCCATCCTCTGGTTGAAACTTCTGAACCACACCTTGGAGCCTCTGAACCTCATGTCCAAACCTTTGACATTGGCTCTCCTCAAGGTGCTTCTGAAGCTAACAGTAGCAATCACCCAACCTCTCCAGAAACCAACCTCTCCATAGTTCCCTACACTTACCTCAGACCCACCTCTCTCTCTGAGTGCATCAATGTTTTTAATCATGAAGCTTCTTTGATGCTACGCAACGTGCAAGGTCACACTGACCTGAGTGAGAATGCTAAATCTGTTGCTGAAGAGTGGAATAGTCTAAGTACTTGGCTAGTAGCTCAGGTTCCTATTATGATGCAGCATCTGACTGCAGAAAGGGATCAGAGGATCAAGGCTGCAAAGCAGAGGTTTGCAAGAAGGGTGGCTCTTCATGAACAACAACAAAGACATAAGCTCCTTGAAGCTGTTGAAGAGGCCAGACGAAAGCAAGAGCAAGCAGAAGAAGCTGCACGTCAAGCCGCAGCTCAAGCTGAACAAGCAAGATTAGAGGCAGAGAGACTTCAAGATGAAGCTGAAGCCCTTAGATGCCAAGCACTCGCACCAGTGGTTTTTACTCCTGCTGCTTCTGCTTCCATTCCAGCTCATCAAGCTGCTCAGAATGTTCCTTCCAGCTCCACACAGTCAAGCTCGTCCAGACTCGACCTCATGGAACAACGTCTTGATACTCATGAGTCTATGCTAATGGACATGAAGCAAATGATGATGGAACTTCTGCGTTGATCTGATAAACCCTAGTCTTAGGATCTCTTCGTTTTCCCTCTTAACTTAGTTTTATTTTAACTTCTTTTTATTTTTTCTTTAAGTTACTTTAAGTTTTCTGCTTTATTAGTTACTATTTATCTTTGCATATATATATATATATATATATATATATATATATATATTTGTCACATGTGTTTGCAAAATTTTCTTTATTCATAATCATTATGTGTTTACATCATACATTTCCTTCTTTCCTAAAGTCTAGAATGGAGGATCCTTCCTCATTCTTCTGCACTCTTGGCGCTGCTCTAACCTCTCCCTCTCCAGACGATCCAGTGAATACTGGATGTTGTTGAGATTGACGTTTAGCTCATTCCTCTCCAGAATCTCTTCTGTTGTCTTGAGCTTCTTCTCTATGACTTCCTTTTCTTCCAGCAGCTGCAGCTCAAGCTGGCTGAGTTCTTGCACTTCCTCCACGAAGGCAAGGAATTCCTTTAAGTCATTCTTCAGCTCTGGACGAAGGTTCTCCTCAAGCAGTGTCCTTGCCAGCTCTGATATGGTCGTTGTACCCTCTGGATGCCTTATGTTCAGGAACAAGTCCTCCTCAAAGGCCTTCCTTCTGAGCTCTTCAAGTGCTCCCTTGTATGATGCCATTTTTTTTATGGAATTGATCGAGTTGTGAAGCTTACCCTCCTCTAACTCGCTTTATATAAGCTTCCTTCGCTTCTTGGAAGTTATTGCTCCTACAGTTTCTCGAGGTTAAGTCCTTGGTAACTGAAGTTCTCTTTACTCCCGTGGCCGGTGGTAAATGATTCTTCTTTCGCATTAACTCCCTTCTTTAATTCGCTTAACTCTCATTCCTGCATCGTTTATTTTTTTGAAACTTAGACCTTCTCTAAGGGGGAGTACCTTGTACTTCAAGCTAAGTTTTTCACACCCCATGGTTTTTGCTTATGACAAAAAGGGTGAGTACACCCAGTTTTTTATGTGTAAGCTGTGTTAGTGTGATTTATTTTTCTTTTGGAGAATTTAAGAGTTCCACCTTTATGACCATAGGTGTGTCACTAGGCAAATACAAGGAATACATTTCACTTCTGAAGTGATTTTAGTTTGACTCTGATACCCAAGACTCAGATACCTTGTCCGTTGACTCTGATTACTTATGCGCTCTGATTATTCTATTTCATCTATGTCATAAGTTTTTCACTCTGAACTCTTATATTATTTAGCTCAGAATCTAGACTTTTCTAACGTTTTCATCAAGTATTAGATTCAGGGGGAGCTAAGCTCAGAATCAAGCTGTGACTTGAATTCAGAATGAGCAAGATAAACTATTCACATCAGGATAAGTCTTTTTCTATATCCCTAAACTCTGAGTGAATTCAGTTTAATGTTTAAGAATTGTTCATCAAAAATCTTAGTTTTGTCATCATCAAAAAGGGGGAGATTGTAAGATCAAGTTTTGATCTAGTAGTACAACTCTATGTTTTGATGATTACAAGTTAACCTTTTGAGTATGAACAATTATGGTACTCTAACGTGTTTTTCTGAGTGTGCTATTTACAGGCTCTGACCTTGATTCAGTCTCACACTAATCAGAAGCACTGTGCATAAAGAGTGACCCAAGCAACGCTTTCGCAACATCTATGTTCACTCTGAACAGTAGAAACGCTTTAGAAGATCTGAAGTTATACAAGCTCTGATATGGACTCAGTCACTAGAAGTTCTGAAGATCCAGAAGTTCTGACAACCATGAAACTCTGAAGGTTCAGATGTTCTGATGGTGTAGAAGACTCTGAAGATCCAGAAGCTGAACAGTGGAAACTCTGATGTCCAGAAGCAAGAAACTCTGAAGACCATGCACTTCCCTCTGAGTTCAGAATCAGAAGATACAATGGTCAGAGGATCTGTGCTTTCCCTCTGACTCTGATCAACCGGCTTCACAAGTTCCAACATGAAGCATTCCCCTGATCAGAAGTCTCCTAGGTTTAAAGGTCAAGTCGCTATCCAAGTACAAAAGCATATGTACTATCCTGACGACCTACCTAACGTTCTCAGCCACAGCAAAAGCTGGAATTTCCAGAACTACCCTCCAACGGTAGCATTCCCATGCAGCGTTCAAACCCTAATCCTTGGAGTATAAATAGAGGCTGAAGATTGAAAGATGCGGTTGGAAGAATTACACACGCGCAAGCTATATTCAAAACCTTCAAGCATTCTTTCATCTGAATTCATTGTGTTTACTATTAGCTTTTCAGAAGCAAATCTCTTGTAAACATTCTTTGTTAAACAGTTTGTTTAGTTACCTTTAGGAGATCAAGGCTGATCGGATCCTAGAGAAGACTAAGAGAGTGAATCTTAGTGTGAGCTAAGTCAGTGTAATTGTTAGTCACTTGTAGGTTTCAAGTGTAGTTGTAACACTTTACCTGATTAGTGGATTGCCTTCATTCTAAGAAGGAAGAAATCACCTTGACGGGTGGACTGGATTAGCTTGAGGGATTTATCAAGTGAACCAGGATAAAAATCCTTGTGTGCTTTTCTATCTCTTATCTTTAGCACTTATGTCTCGAAAGATTTGTTGAAATCTTTAAGGTGGAAGTTTTTATTTGAAAACGTTATTCAAACCCCCCCCTTTCTACCGTTTTTCATACCTTCAATTTGGTACTTGATTTGCAACCATTACCCATGGTTAGGTTAGGTTCATCAGTTATTCATGCATCTGTCATTTCTGCTCTGATTTGAAGTTGGGATTAGATTTTTAGGTCTAGGGTTATAGGTGGAATGCACAACCTCTTCTACTTTGAATTTTTTGATCAGATCCGTTTGTCTATAAATTCTCACACAACCCTCACTCCAGCACCATTTACACAACCCTTGCTGCACCACAATTCACTCCACTACAGTTCACACAATCCTCATTCAAACCTCTCAAAATCTAAATATGCAGAAATATTAAATATCATCTTTTTTATCTGTGTTCATCCAATGAGTCTATACTGTTTTTGTTATTTTGTAGGGTGAGAAGATTGAAGCAAATGTGCGGCAATCAATGATACCAAAATTTTGTAGTTGCTTCCTGGAACATGTAAGAGTTCTTTAATTCCCCTATTTTTCTATCTTCTCAAACTTCTGGTAGTACATATTTGTATATATATGAAACTCTTGCTGTGTTATTGCTTCTCATCCTGATATTGTGAATACAATTAGGAATTAGAGTTCAGAAATATAGCTTCAAACAATTATAATGGTAAAAGTTCATAGAGACACCTGTCATGGTTCTCTTCCAAAGTGTGTTTTCAATTGGTATTAGTTGTTGCTTAAAAGACAAGGGTGGGTAATGTAAGCTTTGGGCTCAAGAATGAATCAGTCATTTGATCCTTCAAAATAACATATTGACTGTCTCCTAATTTTGTGACTATTTCCTTTGGAAAATTATTTAGCATAATTTTCATTTAGATCCAATGATAATTTGTAGGCTTTGTAGGCTGGATTACTTTGTAGGCTTTCAATCAAAAGCGCTAAAATTAACCTTGGAAGAGAATAACTGGATTTAGAATCCTTTGATCAGTTATGGATTACTTTAAAGTGATTTTAATCCTTTAATCAATCGGTCATTTAGAATCAATAACTGGATTACTTTGTAGGCATAATAAAACCTGGTTTCAAAATGATAGTTGGCTGCAGCAGTAGCGACATGTTTTTGGTATCAACTACATTGGCTTTGCTAGCTTGATTCATGCTTTCATCTCTTCTTCTTCTATTCTATTCAGTGTCTAAATGAATGGTGGTGGTTTCTGGTTTTGCACGTATATGTGTACACTAATACATTTTATCCAATGTCAAAATTATTGATTGATAATTGCAAGACTAATTAGGTTTTTTCTTTTACTCTCTATCATAAGGCTCAAACTTCTACTTTTTTCTTCTGTGTGTGTCCATATGTTTTTATATAATTTTTTTAGGGTTTACTCTCTGTCATAAGGCTCACACTTCTATTGATAATTTTTTTTACACTGTTCTGGTTTTCATTGAGTGCTTCAGATTATGAAAATTACTATGATCTTATATTTTTACACTCATATATTAATTGCTTTTTTAGTCAGGGTTCATTAGGACTGATTTTTATCATGCCTACTAAAAGAAAACACTGGTAGTTTCGAACTTATTTTCAGAAGCTGCTTAGATTAACTTATGAATTGACTTACATCCACTTATAAGCTATTTTAGGCCTATTCCAATAAGTTTCTTAGATTATCTTATCAATAAGATCTTATGTGAAAAGAGCTTAGGCAATAAACACTTAATTAAGTTATTTACCAAAACACATATATCACTCATGCTCAAATTTCTAACATTAAATTTTCAAAAAAAATTCGACCTCTATACTTCAATGTGCATTTTTATGTGAGTTAAAACAGCTTCCCTGCAAAAAAATAATTAGACCATAAGGAGCATATTCCTAATAACAAGTACTAAATTTTAGTAGAAAAAACATGGTTCATGGGTGGAGAAGTTCTAAACATGATCCACTATATAATTAGCCAAAGTACATATGATGCGGCAATGAACTTGAGTGGATGAATTTGAGTACTCTCCAATTCACCTCTTTCTCCCACCTAAAAGGATTATTATTCCAAGTCTACTTCTGTTCACTTCTGTCATTAGCCTCAGTTTTCTTTTAGTTTTAGTCATGGTGTTATTTAATTGCAAACTGCATAATTCATTAAGCTCTTGCATTCATGTTCATTACTGAGCAATTCTCTAAGCTGAACCAATTTCAAGTGGGTATTTGCTTCTTTCTATCTGTTTATCTGGGTTCATTGTAGACAATAGGTAAAAGTAATTCATTTCATGGTAATTTAGTTAACTTATTTCGTAGAAGGATGATTGATCCCATGTGTATATATCATTTTCGAGAGATAAGTTAATATTAACTCATAACTGATTATTGATGTAGGTATTCAATTGATCTTGGTTGGAGTAGCTATACTTGATTTTGATCACTTCCTTTGAGTTGCTATTACTGTTGATTTTGAATACTGGAAACTACATGTTTCCAAGTCTTATCTAAATGGGATGAGAATTCAATAGTCCAATATGTGGGATGTTATGGATATGAGATCGATCCATGGAGGGTGAGTAAAATTGTTTCCAATGTTGCTCTACATTATATTAACCTCTTATTATTGCCTCCTGTGCTTGACATCTTTGCCTGTCTTTTGAATTTTAGGTTTGCTGCCACTTTGAAGGATTTGGAAGTTTGGGTAATGAATGTGGTTACAGTAGATACACTTCCTATTATTTATGAAAGAGATCCTATGAATCTACATTACATGCTTTGTACCAGTCCTATGTATCATCTTGGAAAGTTTTGGTGCACACATCTTAGCGTAAGATCCATATTTTGCTCATAAATAAGAATTGATTGGCTCTATTAGCACAAATACTGTGGGATGCATCTTGAAATTGAATGGAAGGTAGTTATAATTCTGTCATTGCTTCATTAAGTGCAAAATTAGTTTTATTTGAATCTTCCACAACTAGGAGTACTATCATTCTAGGGATAAACAAGAATGAGTTGCTAATAAGTACATGTTGCATCTTATATCGCAGAAAATAACCAGATTATCTTATTCCTTTGCAGAAGGATGGAAGAATGTCATCACATCACATTATGGCTATTAGTGGTCCGTCAATATTGATGTAGAGAGCTTGGCATGGGTTCCTCACACTGAGAGCTCTTTTGTGGTATATTATTATTTATTTCTAAGGCTTAAACACTAACATTAGTGTTTTAAAGAAGGGTTGATTTTGCTGATGAGAGAACTCTGCCATAATTGACTCTGACAGACATCAGAGAGACTTTCAAGGGGCTTGTGGCTGAATTGAAGAAGACCCCTCAGGAGATCTTCGATGCTATGAAGAACCAAACTGTAGATTTGGTCTCAACTGCTCACCCTACTCAATCTGTCAGTAGATCTTTACTGCAATAGCATAGAAGGTTTGTCCATGACTTTACTTGTCTGTCATAACTAAGGAGGACTTATGTAGTTCCTTTGTTGTAGAAGTTTCTTTTTGGAAGAAGAAATTCAAGTAGGAAAAGAAAAAAAAAAACAAAGTTACCTATAGGAGTTCCCATAAGGGAAGTTCCCTTCCACTTCCTATCATTTAGATTCATTGGAAACTGGAAATGCATGTCTTGTATAAACAAGAAATGCTAATATTGTTTTTGGAATTGTGACAATTATAGAATTAAGCTTAATCTTTTTTGTTGGTGATCATTTTCTTATTTTTCATGATTTTCATGATAAGGGATTGTTTATCCCAGTTGTATGCTAAAGATATAACATTTGATAATAAACTGGAACTTGATGAGGCCTAACAAAGAGAGGTACTTTTATGATTCCATATACAATGTATGATACCATTAATCACATGGTTCACCATCCAAATGATTCTATGAATAAATTGGGACACTTTTTAAAGCTCCTGAATATTGGCCAAGAAAATTACAAGGAATCTATCCAGAAATTGCTCAATATAATTCTTAGGTGTGTGGTGTTAGCAAAACTTAATGCTGAACAAATGACTGGAACAGTCAAGTAGAATGATTCAAAACTTGAAAAGTCTATGCCCTGCCATTGAAAACCAATTTACTATGTGGATAGAAATTATTTTAACCGGTGAAAGAGAGCTTTGAGAAAGGCTTGTGGAGTTTAGTTTTTCTACTTTCCAAATTAGCATGTCCTCCCTTGAAGCTACTCCTTCCCAAGCTAGCTATTATTGTAACAAAAAAACTGGTTGTTGGTATCATGCTGAACTAGCACAGATGCAACTATGGATTGCTTTAGATCAGGAACATGTATGAGAGCGGTCAGAATTCATTGTATAAAAGTTACTCATAAAATCATATATATGTATATCTTATTTATTGTTCATTTCTCCTATTCTGTTACAGTATTGTTTTTTAAGTTTAAGCTATATATGTGTTTATAGTTCTTTCAAATGCATTGTAAAAGAATTTTTTTGTTTATCTGTTTATTTTATTAGAGCTAAAGACGAGAAAATATCTTATATAAGAGATATTCCCGTACATATTAAGAGGGTTTGATTCTCAGCACTATCTATATGAAAATAATAAGGGATGTTCCTATTTTTTTTAGCGGATTTAGAAAAATTTCATATATGTGGATAATAAATTGTTCCCTGAATTTATGATTAAAAACTGTGAACAATCAAATGAGACAAATACCATGTGGCCAAACTGCAAAGCGTTGGTTAATTAATTTATTAAATTTGTCAAATTCAAAACCTGTAAAAATTATTATATGAAATATCTTTGATAAATGTTACTCATAAAATAAGGGTAGAATGTCATCTATAATAAATATAAAATGTCATCAGTGATAGATAAAACTGACTGTTAATTTATTTGATATAACATTAATGATTATATAACTCATGTGTTTATCACATAATTAGTCTGAGCAAATTTTTGAACATATTTCTCGTGCATCGCACGCACAAACAGGTATCTTATGAAAGTGAGATATGAATAAATCATTACTTTTTGATATGTGTATAAGTATTTTCTTTTAGTTTCAAATATCTCCCTCATAGTCTAATATGTTATTATATTTCAGCCAACTTTTCATTTTTTATAGTAAAGATTGCGCCAAATTACAAGTCGACAGGGGTCAAACACAATTAACATTTGAAACTCATATAATTCATATAGATAAGAAAAATAAATA
Source organism: Lotus japonicus (assembly GCF_012489685.1). Classification (NCBI taxonomy): domain Eukaryota; kingdom Viridiplantae; phylum Streptophyta; class Magnoliopsida; order Fabales; family Fabaceae; genus Lotus; species Lotus japonicus. The sequence continues at coordinate 11,605,781 of NC_080045.1, forward strand.
TAAGATAATAACGATATATAAGTGTTTGACTAATTAAAATTGTATTTTTAGAAAATACATAATTGTATTATTCCATATATATATATCAAATTCTGAAGAGTAAAATACACTCACCCCCCTCAAGGTTTGCAAGAATGACACTCCACCCCATTGTTTTTTAAAATCTACACTCCACCCCATTTTTTATAAAGGCAAAATTTAGTGACGAAAACAAATTCGTCACTAATAAAAAATAATTACTAATTAGTTAAAATTTAAATAAATTAAATGCATATACACTATCATACATCAATTTATGAAAATAATTTTATTGAATTAAATTTAAAAAAACCATCCACTCTGCCTGTTAAGTACACGTCTCATCTATCTCCAAATCGTATTTCTCACCACAAACGGTCACCACCAAACCTTTGCTCCCTTTAACACGACGACAACCATCCCAGAATGTGAAACCCCATGGCACCACCATGCCTCAAAGTTTTGTTGCAACCTGAACCCCAGAACGTGAATCGCACATCCCCAAAGCCACTTGTTCAACTACTTGTTGTGAACTTCACCCCTTTAAGTTGTGAGCGAACACTTTGTTAGTTTAAGATGTTGTTGGATTTTGTTAAAAACGGTGCTCCACCGCATCGTTGGGTTCTAATAACCTCCGATCCACTTCATATTTCTTAATTTTGTTTCTCTATTTTCTTCACCACCCATTTGTGTTGCTTTTTGGAACGGGAGGCAGCAGTGGGGAATTTTCCGCAATGGGCGAAAGCCTGACGGAACAATGTCGCGTGGAGGTAGATGGCCTACGGGTCGTGAACTTCTTTTCCAGGAGAAGAAGCAATGACGGTATCCGGGGAATAAGCATCGGCTAACTCTGTGCCAACAGCCGCTGTAAGACAGAGGATGCAAGCGTTATCCGGATACAATCCAATTTTAAAAATTGGAGGTATAAATAGATTATTTTGATTAAAATTGAATTAATACCAAATATGAAAACACAAGCATGTTTCACTATGTTCGAGATATGGTTTGTCAACCGGTCATGTGTGCTATTGCAGAAATTGCTTTGTGAATTTACGGAGGAAGAACGCGATTGAGAGAATGAGGAGGACTGTGATGTTTTCATTTTTATATTTATTGGATTATATTGAAAATATTTTTTGAAATTATTGATTAACAATTTAAATAATAACTAATTATTAATGAATAATATTTTTCGTCACTAAATTTGCCTCTATATAAAATGGGGTGGGGTGTAGATTTTAGATAAGAATGGAGTGGAGTGTTATTCTAACAAAACTTGAGGGGGTGAGTGTACTTTACTCAATTCTGAATAATTGTAGTTAACAGTGGAGTTCGTGAAAAATTATCTGTGCATCGCACGGACAAACGGGTATAATCCTAGTCTTATAGATTCATACATATATTTTTATCCAACACTAGCAACAGAATACGATTCTATTCCATAAACAAAATGTCCACATCACAGACATCATACGATAAATTAATATGCTTAAATTATATTATTGTATAATTGTGAAGGAGACGTGAGCAGTGAGAAGGTAATGGGCTACCACCACAACGTAATGAACAAAGCTAGAAGTGGTCACTAGTCATCTTCTTAGAAACTTCCAAAAATAAAAAAGATTATTCCTGCGCTGCCTAAAATTTAAAATTTGGAAGCCGTGGATGCAATTCGAAGAAAAGAGCAGGTAACTTCAGAAAAGTTTTGTTTAGTTAGACAATTAAATGGTAAATTAATTAGATGAGAATAACTTTGGTCTCTGTTCAAGATGTAGGTGCTGCCTGCGTTGACATTAAGGTGCTCTGCTGCAACTTTGGTGTATGTTTATTCTATTTGCGCCGCGAAGGCTTAATTTAGAGCAATACTTAATAGGCACTTGGATAAACAAAAACAAAATTAATTTGACCAATAGAAAATTTTGAAAAGATAAGCTCAACATTGGATTGGGTAGTTTCTGTCGGCTTTAAGGGTTTTTTTTTCTTCTTTTTTCTGGAATCGGCTTTAAGGGTACAACTACGCAAATTAATCAAAGCAGCGATTAGTTGCAGTTGTGAATTAGATTCATTTTTTTAAGAGTTTTATCAAGAATAGATATAATTAAGGAGATTTATTATATGTAAACATGTTTATCATGTAAGCTTGTACAAAAAAAAAAAGTGTTTTCATGTAAGCTTGAAAAAACGGCAGCAGATAACTCTACTCCTTTTCTATGTATGCAATGTGTGCCATAGTTATGGCGTCGAAGCAGTGCTATGAATGCTTGAAAGTAGATCAAGTGATTCTATTATTACTTTTAAAAGAATGTTTGACAAGAAATATTCCATATTAGCTACTAAGCTCAACTTCCTTACTATCTTTTTTAACACCTCATTGTGAAGATTACTATACAAACTATTTGGAAGCTTAATTAATAGCTTATCATGCGTGATTAGGAATTTTTGAAATACTCACATTTTTTCATCAATCCTCCACATATTTCAAAAGTTTAAGGAGAATGAATTTGTAGTAAATAGAATCTTATGTCAATCTCTATAAGTGTAATTGTTTTGAATTTGTTGTCTTTTGTGCTATGAATAAGACATAAATTGATCTGACTTAACAGAAAAGTAAATTGATGGAGAAAGCTTTATGAACCAATACACTTTGGCGTGTGAGGCCTTACCAACCAATTACATCCCGACAATTCTTTGTTGTTATCAACGTTGAGCGCCAATAGGGCATGTGTGTGTCTATTCAAAGGCTTTTATTCTTCCTTTTCTTATCATTTTTCTTTTTCAATCCCCCTTTGGAACTATTACACAGTTTTCTATGCGATTTTGTCTTGTGTTCACCTTAAGCATTCACCCATTTTTTGGGATTTGAGGTAGGTTACTTCTGCGACCTCTCAGTCTCTACTGATGTCCATGAACCCTTCAAGTTATTAGTTAGTTACAACAGCCATTCCAGCAGATCATGGTTTGTTTAGGTCACTGAGCTTGCCAACAGTATCTTCTTTTGCTGTGCTGTCACTGAAGGCACATCTAACTGATGAACTGAAAATGGTCTCACTATCCTTTCTTTAATGTCTGAACTTAATATTGAATTTGTTGAGCTTAGAGTATCCATACCACAAGGGTAGGGGATCTTTTTGTCACTTTCAATGTTGACTCTAATGATGCTTTAGGTTTAGGACACAGATTTATTGGGGAGGAGACTGTAAGTCTGTAACTAGATCAGTTAAAAGAGAACCTCTAACGAAGTTGGATGATCCATGGAGTGATGAAGAAGGTGGTTTTGCTTCACTGAGTGATGCAAAGTATTGTAATTAGTTATTAGGATGGATATTGTCCTTCAGATCCAATTCCTACTGAAAAAGTGTGCTTTGGTTCTTCTTGTCTTGTCTTGAAAAGACACGGAGTGCTGACGGAAACCATGGTTCACTCAGAGGATGAGGCGTATTGGTGCAGAGAAAAGGGTGGAAGTGGTAAGGGAGTACAAGAAAAATAGGGATAATTGACAGGATATGGAGGGTATGAAAAACTAATATGAAGTTTTAGTGACGAAATCGATAGAACTCTAAGGGGCCAAAATAAGGTTTTACTCTTGTAATAACTGGCACACTAGCACCATCCATTTACAATGTAGAAAAGCAATAAGCTGCTTATCACTTGTTTTAAAGGGAGGGACTGGGATCCAATGAGCTATTGTTAAAATTTGAAATAGTTGCAATAGATTGGAATGGGAAATCCATTGAAATAGATATATATAAGCCGTGTGACTTTTACTCATGGTGCATAGCAGAGTACATTGGGTGGAGAGGATTTAGTGTTCCTCCACACACTACAAATGATGCACTACATGCCTATTTATAGGCTTGAGTAGTCGGTTTGCATGTTCTGGATAATTCTCTAGTATATACATAGTTAGTAATCTTTTCTCTAAAGTTCCAGAATTTTCTTGATAGATACAAGTATTAGTTTTCACACTTTCTATAAAGTTCTAGAATGTTGCATCATATTCTAACACTCCTCCTTGATGCAATATTCTCTAACTCCACGCATAGCATGGAGCTCTTCGAATCTTGCTCCTAGCAATCCCTCTATGAATATAGCTGCTAGCTAGTCTTCATCTGGCAATAGTTGAACTTGATCTTCCAGTTGTCTTTGCTTCCACTGTTCATGGTGCAATTTTAGCTTGCTTCACTTAGAAATCATTCTTCTTGCCTCCAACCCATCGACATGAAACAGATTGTTGTTGGCTATTTTATCACTCTCATCAAATCCAACTAGAGTCATTTTGTTGGACTTGGATTGCCTAGGCATGTACTCAAGCGGAACCTCAGAGGCCGTCGTCATTGTCAGGCGTGTGCTCCTTCTAGATGAACTTGAGTCTCAGAGGCCCTTAGCTATTTTTTAGATAATAGATTTCACCAACAATAGAGATGGTGATAGATGAAGGTCGAGTGATATTATATAGCCATAGCTTAAAAAAAAGTATAGAGGTGAGTTAAGAGTGCAAGGGTAGTTTTTAAAATAGTAGGTGAGTAGTATCACTACGCCCAGTGTATGACCGAACGCAGCTCTGATACCACTGTTAAAATTTGAAATAGTTACAATAGATTGGAATGGGAAATCCATTGAAATAGATATATATAAGCCGTGTGACTTTTACTCATGGTGCATAGCAGAGTACATTGGGTGGAGAGGATTTAGTGTTCCTCCATACACTACAAATGATGCACTACATGCCTATTTATAGGCTTGAGTAGTCGGTTTGCATGTTCTGGATAATTCTCTAGTATATACATAGTTAGTAATCTTTTCTCTAAAGTTCCAGAATTTTCTTGATAGATACAAGTATTAGTTTTCACACTTTCTATAAAGTTCTAGAATGTTGCATCATATTCTAACAGCTATCCTTTTGAACATTTCATGTGCATGACTTAAGAGTTATATTATAACAAAATACCGGTGGGTTATATCATCTTCTGTTTGAAACCTTTTCTTTTGTTGGTCTATCATTTGTGCATCACACCATGCAGTAGTTGGTGAATATTAACATGTTTTCCTCCTTGCAGGGCCCTGCATCTAATCCTGAAGCAAACTGTGGTTACTTCAAATGGGCTACTTCAAAGTCTAGGAATAAATAACGGTGGTGAATTCACATTTTAATAAAAGGATTGTGTTCATTTGCCCACTCCATCCAAGTTCCCTTGTATAGTGACAATATGGAGCTGACATCCCATCCCAGTTTTGCATGATAATGGAGGAGCTGCATTTCAATCTTTTCGACACATCCTCATAGCTTCTTGCAGCTGTTGTGAATTTTCAGGCTTAATCAGCTGTTACCTGTGTTTGTAAATAGCAGGCAAGTTTCTCCACTAAGGAGCAGATTTTAGGAATTGGATAAAGAAAATAGATAGTCATGCTGTCAATGCCCCCCATCTCAAAATCTTACCTGGTTGGACCCTACCACTTTCCAACACGAATTGAGGCTACCTGGCAACCGTTCTGTTATTTATTTGCGGAGTTTCTGCTCTATCAAGATGTGGTTCTAGCTGGAGTGTAAGCTAAGTTTCCCCTCTCCCCACATTTTCTTTTGGTAAAGGCTTAAGATCTTGTTTGGATGGGGACCAAAGAGTACTTATTGGAGCTTATTGCTCTGCATCCAAACCGGCTCTAAGTACCATAAGGGGGAATGGCCACCAAAAGTGGTGGAATTTTGTTAATTATCAGCTACTCCTCTCAGTATGATCCATTAGGTTTCCACTGCCCACATGTGAAGAATGCATTCACGTTACCTTGTTCAATTTCAGTTTTGCTAACTCCATGTTTGCTTCAAATGAGAGGAAAAAGGAGGATGATAAAAAATTTAATCTGTATCATATTTGATTGATTAAGATGAGGAGGGGTCAAGAAGGGAATGGACGAGTTGATTGTCATTACTTTCAGTATACCGGAATGATATTTTAGCTGTACAACTCATTATCTCTGAATTTTGATGAGGAGCTAAATTAAATTATGAGAGGTTTTGACACCTTACATTCTCCATTTTATTTTCCTGAAACTAAAAATTGTGTAATGGTTAGGCAGTTTTTTAGCCATTGTTTTTAAAACCGGTGAAGGCACTGGTTGAGATACACGTTGGTATTGGTTGTAGTATTAGATCAAGTTAATGGTTTACTGCTAGCGGTCAATACACTGATTTCCGATTCAATTAGCGTGTTTTCAACATGATAAGTTCTAATTTCTCCATTGATATTATTAGATAAATAAAATCACATGCATTAATCCGAATGCTAAACCAAATATGCAGTATGTGCAATTACTTTTCTCTTTTGCTTGACCTTATTTGATCTACTAATGGATGCACTAGTTACTTGAAAGCATAAAAGGTTGTCGTGGACTCAAATTATCATTAGAGCAATTTTAATGACGAAACTCATGTGCTTTATAAAAGTAAATTTTCTATAATTCTTTACAATTCTCTATAATACTTATTACTTACTACATTATTTTTATTAATATAATTACTTTAACTAAATTTTCAATCCAATACAGTAACTCTAAAATGTTCTTTTGATTGGATTTACAAATTTACACGGGCAACTTATGAGAGAAAATTTTATTGGTGAAATAGATAAATAAAACACAACTTTGTCCTCAAATGATAAGAGTTAGATAATTTCAAAAAAAAAAATAAGAGTTAGATGACATATGAGCTGGGGTGAAAGAGATACAGGGATAAATCCCTAGAGGGTACAAGTTGCTCTTATTTATTAGTTAGCGACGGAGTAGCTCTCAGCAGTCTCATCCATAAATTAAAAAAAATTCTAAGGTTTATCTGATGTTGCACTTAATAATTTTGAATGCTGCGGTTTACAACTTTTTACTAACTTAACAATCACTATTATTGAGTTCTTTAACAAATTTTTTTTTCTGTTTTTAACTAATAAATTCATGGTATAAAGTACAGATGAATGGATTGATAAATTTTGGAATAAAAAAAAACGGACCATTAATTAGACAGATGATTTTTTCCAGATATGAAGGGGTGTCTTAATTGAATAATAGGCATGGGTTGTTCATAGTTTTCTGATATTTATACATGTACATTTTTAGATGAGATCGAGATCAAAATATGGACATTAGATACCTCCTTTCTCTTTTAATTGATAAAATTGTATCTAATGAACAATACCATCGCCAAAGAAGGACCGAAAACAGATAAACAGTGGCATCACAGCATCATGCCAAAATTTGATGCTGTAATTAATAAGCCATACAATGATTAGTCATAAAATAGAGGATCATCACCAAGTTTTTCATTTTACTGTTTTAGATCAAAACATTAAATCCATCAGCACCCTCTAAAAAATCCAGAAATCATCAGAACAATAGTTACGAACAAAAAAGACAGAATCATCTAACTACATGTATCTTCTACAGTTTGAGTTTAAACAAAAAAGTAAGATAACTAGTAAAGAAATGAAAAGTTGGTGGGTTACCAATGACTCAATGAGCAATGGGTAAATTTCTCAAATTGACAGATAATTATTTATATCAGATGACTAGGGATGCTTAAACTCCTTCCTCCAGCTTGTGTAATCTGAGCATCAATATGCATGGGAGTAAATAAATTCAGCTGAGTGCTTTGGTCCACTGTATATAAGCATGATCATGGAGACAAGAATCCTTTGATGTGCACAGCACCCCAAATAAGTGTATGAGAAGAGCCTGATGTGTCAAAAAAAAAAAGACAAGTAAATAAGAGTACCTGTGAAAGAGTGAGGCAGATGCTTGTGCGTATGAGAAATGGGTGAGTGGTGAGAATTTAGTCATAAAAGAATGTGAAACAATGGAAGGTAAATCAGTAAATGCTAGATTTGTAGTTGGTAAAAGAGTGAACAATGGTGCTGTGCAAAATGAGTTGAGTATCTATCTGAGAAGTGGTTACTAGTACATGTGATTTTGAAACGGGAAGAAGGAATAATTGGGTGAGGAATGTGCTGGTAAGAGGAGGCAAATCCTCAAAAATGGACTATTATAATTTTATTAATTTGCTGTCGTATACTCCATGCAGTTGACTCCACAGAGGAAAAAGCCTCTGGTTGTTATACTAAAAATGTCTCTTTTTCTATTTTTATGACCCAGCTAAAAACAGGTTTTCAAAATGTGTCTCGTCACAATTGAGAACACCTATCTTAGAGTCATTTGTTAATGAAAAAATGCTAATCATCAGAACCATATAAAATTAGGCTGATATGATACACCTCTGTAGCTTGTAAAAACAGAAACCTCCACTTGCACACATGTAGTGCTTAGTGAAACATTCACGATTATTAAGCATGGATATGTTTTCTACTTTGTAGAGCCTACATAGAAACACTAAGAGCCTTCGGCAGAGCATAGTAAAAACACAACCCTGCCTCAAATACCAAAAGACCAACTAGGTGTTCACAGACAGGACATACAACATAGGCCAGTGAAAACTATTAAGTGCAGAATGTGCAAATTACTAGAAGGCTAAATTTGATGCTGGAGATTCATATCAATCATTCATTTCCAAGTTCCAACTATTTTAAATTAAAGATATTTCATAAACAAAACCCCTCACCTGTAAAGTTGTCAATTTGAGATGATCAATCATTGAATCCTCAATCTTCATCATCAGAGCTGGCTTCATCACTACTATAATCACTACTGTCACTTCCTCCAAGATCCAGATTAACATGCTGCACTTGAATAACTTCTGGCTGCTTGGGCTGAGGAATGTGGGGGTGTAACTGTTGTTCCTCAAATCTCGGTACTGGAAGTGAGTCCATGGGAGGCAATGGCACAGGATCCCCTGGTTTCCACCCAGGTGGAGGCTTAATTGGTATATCCATAGGCAATTGTACAGGCATTCCGGGCTTCCAACCAGGCGGCACAGCAAAATTTGGAGGAAGCAACCCTTGAATTGCAGAAAAATTTGCAAGTGGATTTGTATCCACAGATTGTTGAGGTGGAGGTTCCACAATAGCCTCAATTGTTTTCTCCTTCGTTTCAACTGCTTTAGGCAATCCAATATCAAGGTCTGCAAAATTATATAACTGTGAAGCTCTCATTTGTTCATCTTGTGGTGCGGGTGGCATTGCACCACGGAGAGGAGCCTGCCCAGCTCCAAATTCTGGTGGAGCAAAGGTGGTATAACTTATACGATGGGCATATGACAATATATCTGATAGCTTCAGCTGGGATGATACAGTCGAGGAAGTCAAAGAATCATCTTCACTACCATCTCCTAATTTCGTTCTCTTGCTGCGACGATAATCAGAGTAATCATCAACAAGAATGTCAAGTCCGCGCTCAGAATCTTTGAGTTTGTTAGCCAATCCAAGAAGTGCCATATCCTTTGAGCGAATTTCCCGGTCAATCTTCTGCTTAGCATCCTGTAGATCAAGAATTTCTTGGAGTTCAGTTATAGCTTCAACAATTTGGGTTTGAAGGGTAGAGAAAAGTGAAATGATTTCTTTGGTGGAGGAAGGAGAAGACTCCAATGGGGTAGACGAATGTGCTTGGGCCTGGGAAGAAAGGAAGGTTGGGATTGATCCGCGGAATGCAGTGACCCAAACAGATCTGTTGGATGATACTTCAAAAAGCTTAGATGTCAAGGAAGCCATTTGAACAAGAATTGCTTGTGCTCTGGGGAGGGGTGGGAGAAGAGAGAGTAGAGCAGCAGAAGGGGTTGCCGAATGGCGGTCTTGGTTGTTATGGGTTTGTGTAGGAGGGGGCTTCGAAGGGGTAGGGTTTGGAATCGATGGTGAGTTAGGATTCGTAAGGCCTAGCCTCGCAGGGGATTGTACAATTTGGTGTTGAAGCATTTTGTACCAATGACTCTAATCCTTTACAGTACTCCTGTATTTCCAAAAAAATAAATTAGGTAAAGATCGGAAAGCATGGATGAACTAGATCCACCCACTAATAAGATCAACTGGGCAATAGAATGTGAAAGAGCCAGCCATCATTCAGTACACATAAGTAACAAATGACATTCTACAATCAAAAGACATAAATCTAAGTGAAAAGTAAGTACATAAATTTATAAATTGATAAATAATACCAAATACATGAATTCAGGCATAGAAATCAACAGGGGAGACATAGATTCAAGCAAATATTAGTCCTACGTGAATGCCAGAGACACCAGAATATTAGTCCTACATTGCAGGATATGCTACCAGTATAATTTACCTCTGCAAGTTGCAGAATGAATTCTTTTTGCTCCTATTTGGAGACGGTGTGTGTCCTCAACCCAAACGCCTAAAAGAAGTCAGAAAATACATGAATTAGTAGAAGCGTGAATGATGCAAGCTTAGGTAATAAGACACTTCTTGAACCACATTTTCAAATAGCTTATCAGTCAAATAGCTTATCAGTCAAATTGCAGCAACAACAACTCTCTTGTCTCCATTGATTCAAAATTGCAGTAACAACAACTCTCCAAAATACTAAATTTTCAAGGTTAAAATGCCAGTTTGTCCAATTTTGTGACTTACCCAATCTTTTATTCAAAGTACAACAGATTATGCAGATGTAGCAAACATTTCAATCGGAAAAATAAGAGTCCAAATTCAATCTAATTAGGATGAAAATGTGAGATGGAATCAGTAGATAAGTGAGGTAAGAAAACTCACCATCACTACGGTTGTCTGGCCGCTGCCAAATCAAAACACACTCACAATATTTCTAAGAAATATATGTTCCTAAAAAACAAGCAGTGGATCTAATCAAGCATTTTCTATGTGCACTGAGCTTTATCACTGTGGGAAACACCCAATTCAATTTTGCTTGGATAGTAAATCATTACATTTAACGTTGTATGAATCATTGAATTCATGAATTGGATAGTTAATTTAAACAGAAGAACTGGTACCTGCGACTGCGAGCAGGAAATGGAAGCAGCAGCAGCAGGGGCGGAAACCCTAAACACTGGCGTGAGAGTCTGAGAGAGACGGACGAGGAAGGAGGAGAAAGTGGGTTCAGGCCATGGGTCATGGGTGAGAAAGTGAGAGATGTGGGTGGATCATCGGGTGGGTGAGGCAGTTTTTTTTTTTTTAGGGATGCTGGGATGAGAAGATGAGAAAATATCCCCACCTTAGTCACACTCTAGAGAATACTACTAAATACTTATTCTAAGATTAAGAAAGTAATTAAAATAATGTTTTTTTTTAATATTGTAAAAATAATAAATATTTACCAAAATATTGTATTTTGATAAATATTTACCAATCTATGGTAGTTTTTGCCACTTAGGAAGCTTAGGTAATCACTTTTTGCACCACTATTTTGAGAAAAACTCCTCACTTGAGGAGTTCTCCTATCAAATCAGTCTTTTCATACGAGGAGTCTCTTTTTCAAACGTGTGACACAAGGTTAACTATTTTTCACGGCCTATAAGACTAAAAGTAAATCCACACACAAATCTAGTTGAAAACATGTAATCATAGTTGTTTTCCATTAAAACATGTTCCAAATTACAACATAAAATCTTCTTATTGTGTGCCAGTACCAGCGTTTGCGGGTCTTGGGTGGTGGCATGGGGGTATTATCCTTACGTTGATGGGTGTTAGGAGGTCACGGTCCTTATGGTTGGGTGGGTCCAGAATTGGTTAGTGGGTTCTCTCCTCATGGGAACAAGGTGGGTGGTGCGGCTAACAATGTTTGGCTTAGATCGGAGCAGGTATGTGATGACACTCAGAAGGGGACTCTCGAGGAGCGAGTGACGTTAGTCTTCAACAGGTTATGGTAGGTGAGCACGAGTTAAAGATTTATCTTCGGATCAGGCAATGGTCTCACAAGTTGTTGATGCGGGGAATACAATATCCAGGATGACTTTTGGAGAGATATTGCAGTCGATGATGATGCTAGTCAGGTTTGTGTCACTCCTCAAGAAGGGTCGAAACGAGGGATCAGGGGAAAGCCAAAGGGAGTCACAATAAGAAGACCAAACTTGTTCTCTTGATTCTTGGTTCTTGGGATGGGACGTCAAGGGTGAGGACAAGGGCTCAACAAGTTTGTCATATAATCAAGCACTGAATATATCATACAACACATTTACACTTCAACTAACAACCAACGATGACATTAGTTCATACTTCATACAATATCCAATCCATGAAAACACAAACAAACTAGCATTACCCATCCAATGTTAAGAAATTAAACAACATACCTTAGGTAAGAAATCACCTTAGGTAAGAAATCAAGGTATTTAACTTAAGAGCTTCAACAAGAGCAATCTAGCCAGTGACAATCTGAAACAAGTTTTTAAGTAAATTAGTGTGCATATTTGACATTTGTAGTAAACATATCTATTTCGACAACTGAAGAAGGTAAAATCATTTTCCAAAGATACCTCTGTTTGCTTGAGTACTATGACGAGCTTTGACCAGATTCTATCCCGGGAGAATCAGAGTGGAAAAAGTCAATTGAATTTCCATCGAATGTGGGATAAACCTGCACAAAGATACCAACACCTAAACATACCACTCAAAATATGAAAATTGAAATTAAAAACTAGAATACTAACACCAAAACGTACAAATTGCAGCTCAAAATTGTAGCATGTCAAAATCTTTCCAATTTACATGTAGCATTACTCTAAAAGTTAAGTAAAACAAGAGTATTGTAGTTGACTATGATTGATGTCGCAATTGTAATTTTACTTGATGGGGACATATAGTTTATGAGGACCAGCCAATTATGAACTACAAGCAATTAAAGAAACCTTTATTTATTGCTTTGTTATGACAGTTTTTTTTTTGGATAAACCAATTTATTTTAATATGCACAAAAGTGCTAAAAGAAATATATACAAGAGTGAGAGCCAAAAGTAAAGATGAGAAAGAAAAAAGAACAAAAGTCCAAAGACAAGGCCAAAAACGTCACCAGATGGGGAGAAACAAAACTGAATTTACTATACCAACATAAAACACCCTACTCCTATTCTACAAGAAACAAAAGAAGCTACAGGTCCCAACAAAGAGGTATTTTGATCCCAAACCAACTAGGCTAGCACACTATTGCAGTAAACTCACGAAAATAGAAACATGAGGACAGGATTAGCAGCCATTCCACACCTCTGCATTACCATCTAAGTAGAGAACCTTCAAATTATCTCAAGACAAGTGAGAGGTTGAGACTTCCACTCAACAAGTAAAAGAGCATCAACAAGTGACCATTTGCGGGAGAAATTAAAAAAGCATGTAAAAGAGTTTGCAACTCATTCATACTCTCATCCACAAAAAACCTGTAAACACAAGCATAGTTTAGAGGAAAGAGAACTTATCTCAACATTGAAGACTATATGCATGGTTCCCTATTTTTCCTTTTAACCAAACTCACTAAGTTAGTGCTTATTAAAATATTTACTTTATGTATTAGAACCAATGAGGATCTGAGATATTACCAAACTTACATAAAATGGGACAGTACAACATTTAGAGAGCTGGAAAATGTCCAGAATGTTCATCATTTATTGTGTTGTTAACATGGAAAAGAGTACAAGAAAGGAAACTAAACTACAATTGATCTAATAATGTCAATAAAACACTACAACACCATGAAAATATTGTCCACAAAGCACAAACTGAAATTTCAAAAAAAAAGTAACTTCAACTGATAAGATTTATTATTAATGTTTGCTGAAACATTCTATTTTCATAGCCATGTTTTTCTGTCTTTTGATTTTGGCAGTTAATCCATTCTATTCATGTAATGGATGAGTAGAATTTCACTAAAAAAAAACAACTTATGACAGACAAGTTAAAAACCGTCGATACGCACTTAACAAAGACTAAGTACCTCTAGATTGAGAATGTATTCTGCAGAAAGGTTGAAACAGCCTACCATCAAATCAAAGAGAATGAACCCCATATCCTGCACCACAAAACAAATCAACAATAGAACCAATGAGGATCTGAGATATTACAAACTTAAAAAAAAGCAAGAAAATGAAACAACATGAATCATGAATGTTCAATCCAAGTCCCCAACTAACTGCAAGTTTTATTTGATAAGCAAAGATGATATAAAATGAGGGATCCAACCCTATACATAGTATTCAAACCAGTAGAATAGAGAACAAGTAATATAGGGACCTGTCGCAGACAAGAGCCGTCAATGACACCTTGGGAAAAAATCAAGATAGCAAACCAGTCAAACAAATATGGTTTCACGTGCTCCCAGCCACTTGAAGAAATTCCAATCAGCCAAACCAGAATGATTTTACCAAACAAACAAAAAAACCAGAGGCGATAAATAGGATTTACTTACATCATCGGATTCCTCATCCTCCTCGACCTGTAAGAGAAGAGAGTGAGCGAGAGGTAGGATGCGAGAGTAAAGAGAGCCAGAAAATAAAGTCATACCAAGATGAAGAGGAACCCTAACGATGGAGGTTCGCGCGGCGTAGAGAAGAGAGTGAGCGAGAGAGTCTCGAGTAGCAGAGGTTCTGATTTGGTAGATTGACTCTGGGTTTTGATAAAATTAGGGTTACGTTTTATTAATTAATATTAATATTAATATATATAATAAACGAAAACACAACTCAGGAAGCTTAATAGCTCAATTGGCAAGTTTTAGCTATTATTGCTGGGTTTGAATCCGTGTCATGACATTTTGTTTATTATATTTATTATACTTTTTAGCGACGGATATATCGGTCGCTAAATCATCTGTTGTTGTTCGGTCGCTAACACAATTTGTCGCTAGTTCGGTTGCTACATCTCTTTATTATTTTTATTCTACAAATTTAGAGACAGAAATGTCCGTCGCTAAATTTTTCGTCGCTAAATCAGTCGCTAATAAGTCAAACTTGAAGTATGACCAAAATATCATGGATTCCGTCGCAAACTCGATCGCTATTTGTGACTGAAATATTTCGGTCGCTAAATCCGTCGCTAAACAGCGAATTTCTGGTAGTGTTGTCATTCATATTCCATCAAGTATATGGTGCACTTGTTGGAAATTTGAGTGTATTTCAAAAGTTCAAAACATATTTTGCATGTGTCTATTATCCACCATGAATGCCACCGTCCAACTTAAATTATATCGCCCTTGTATTTTGTGTTGTCATCCTCTTATTAAGACTTGTCGCCCATTATTTATTTCTGCCACCCAACATTAATCTGTCTCACTATCTTGTTATTATCAAAGTCATGGCATATAAATACCAAGCTGATTTAGCATGAAAAGAGAGACACACACAACAACAAGACACATAGAATCAAACTAGTTCTTCCTCTCCCGTCTAAATGGTATCATGGACATATTGATTAAGTTAATCTCACTAATTCTATCACCCGGTTTACCGGAAGAGGCCGTTTAATCCTGGTGGGGTGTTTGAGATAATACCCGAATAAAACGCTCAATGACAACGAATTGATTTTCGCGACTCAGCTTATTGTATTCCAAGTTCTAGTTCGTGAAGGTGTACTATTCTTGATGTTGCTGTTTTTGTCCCACCAAAGTTGCTATTCGGCTCAGTGTTTGCGTTGCCCATCTCCATTTTTCCAACAACACTTCATGCTACCCATAAAAGCTATTAAGGTTATCCTCCCATAAATGCAGTATAGCACTCAATACCATAGGAATGTGCAACTAAAAAAGTGGTAGCAGAATCATAGGAATAACTTGTTGGGAGCTCCATTCACAAAGCTTGTGGCCCCATCATTTGTTAAATTTAAACCGGCTCAAGTCTTATTAGTTATTACCCTCGTAAGACAGGCTTAGTTTTTGTCATAGACTGGGTGTCTTTGGAGCTTATGGACGGAATGGTGGTTCGAGATATGTTCATCATAGGTAGAAGACTGACCACACAAGACAAACTTTTTCTTTCTTAAAGACTTTGTGCTTTCGGGGCTCATACGTTTATCACGGGAAGGAGATAGACTGATATGTTAAGATTGATTTAGATTTGTAGTCACCACTATATAGGAGGTAAATACTTAAACGCGATCTTTCAAAAAATCCCCCTATCACATGAATCATCTTAGTCAATCTGTTATTTGGACGAGCCTTCAACTGGGTAGTTTTTTACAAGTCTACAACACACCGTATGAATGTTAAATGTGTCTTTGTTAGTAACTCGCAATGTCTTTGTTATGGCCTCTGGATCTATAAGTTCAGCACGACCCTTTCAACAGGCAGCCCCCACGTCACTTGAGTGAGTCCTCAACTGGAAAGTTCCTAACTAGTCCATTAACCAAACATAATACAAATCCCAATATTTTCCTATCCTCTCTGTTGAACTAATCATACCAGACAATGGGAAACATGTTCTTATAACGTGTGCTGCCAGGAGAAGAATCTATTAAATAAATCAATATCGATGCTTCCATCTCCATGCTCAATATAAAAGTAAAAGAAAAACAAAAGAAAATGATTATTATACGACTTTTTTTCAATTATTCATTTGCTGCCACATTAATTCTTGTTGTCATGCATATAAGGGATGATCCTGGGCAAGTCTCAATATTTTAAGATTTCAGTGTATTAATGCTAATGCAAATGTTCATCTTCCACATAAAGAACATCCATTGACACAAGCAATTAAGAATTCACGAATTTTTCATTTACAACTCTCAATATATTCCAATCAAATTGTAATTACAAATCGTACCATAAATTGAATCAGTCTATAAATTAAATAGCAAAAATTGAAAGAATACATTAATCTAATCAGTCCAAAAAAAAATCAGTAAAAAATGATCATCAAAATCAGAAAAGAGCAAGATCAACTCTAGGCGCCTTGTTTCCAAACAAGATCTTCAAATCATTCTCCAGTGGCGTCAAATTCAAGTCCATCTGCAAGCACATAACCCTCTTGCTATTCGACCTTTTCAAAACCGGCGTTGATTTCACAGCTTCAGAAATCTTCTCACTATGTTTGATAGAAGAAAACCGAAAACCTTGTTCTTCATTGAAATCTCCCCTATGCCTCCTCATGTGTCCTCCCAAAGCCTGTCCTAGAGAAAACTCCTGACCACAAATCGAGCATGCATGCATTTTAGGCTTACTCGGTTTGGCCGCTGAGAATTTCAACTCTTCTTCTCCAGTGAGTTTTGGTTTCTTGTGGCTAGCTCTGTGGCCACCAAGTGCTTGGAATGACGAGAATTTGCGGTTACATGTCTTGCACTCGAACTCTGTATGCGGTTTTGTTTGGGTTTGGGTTTGGGTGCGAGAGAGAAGCATTAGGCTAGTTGCCAAATCGATGCTCTCTTTGTTGTTTTGTTGGGTTTGATCTCTTTGTCTCTTGTTGTTGTTGTTGATCATGGTCATGGCGGTGAAGTTTTTTGAAGTTGTTGTTGAATGTGTGAGTTGGAATGTGTTTGTTTGATGAGGGAGTGATGAAACAAGCATCAAGTATTTATAGTGTGTTGTGGGGTGGAGTCCAAAAGTGCAACGTGGAGGCTGGTTATTGTTGAAATCGAAGGAATAAGTCTGTTTTGTTGACTTTTTGACTTGTTTTTGTGATGACGTAATTGCTTAACGTACTAGATTTACATTGCAGTTTATGATATTGTTTTGTTTTGGTGCTGAGTTGTTGCTTTTATTTTGTGTTCACGTGGGGCTTGGGCCTTACGAATGGAATAGAAACTGTTGAGCCGCGTAGCGTTTTGCACTTGTGCTACCGAGTGAACCAGCCGTGGGCACAAAGGTAAGCTACTTGTAATGTACAGCACATTCAATGAAACTTCCAGGTTTTTGTGAGAATGTTCCCATTCTGTTTCTAGTACAGCTTAGCCTAAGCTTATTGACTAAGAAAACAAAAAACAACTGTTTTTATCAATGTTTTTAAAATCGGATTGGGTTACTAAATTGTCAATACACTAGTTTAAGATTCAATGATTTTACACCCATTATATCAATACTTTATCCACATTATGCTGTTACACTTCTCATTTAATTAGAAAATCAGTTTTAACATGTTCTCTACATTTTATTTTCATCAAGTTTTTCTCTTTGCTCTACATCTTATTTCACTTTGCATACCATATCTCTAACTTAACTTCTTTCTTTCATTCTTCTCTCTCAAAATTGTGGAAATGAAATGGTGTGAAGTGTGAACCAAACATTTCCATAGAAAATAGATTTATTTCATTTCGATCTTTTAAACTTACTTCATAATAGAACTGAATATTTAGGATAGTGCAATTTATTGCTATAGTTATTTTATATATATTATCCGGTACTGAAATTTTTGAATTTTTTCTATAAAGAATAAAAACTTAAAATAAAATAATTGAAATGGAAGGTTGTAATAAAGTTTTTTGGTACATCGGAAAGATAAATTGCACCCTCCAGGGGTTGATCCCTGGACCTCCCTCACCCAACCCATAAGTCCCCTAGCTCTTACCACTTGAGCTTAGAATTAAATTATTAATTAATTTTTTCCTATAAAAAAACAGCTCATTGTTATTTTCCCTAATAAAACTATACACTAATATGTTTTTTTCATTAGTTAAGAAATAAAAAAGATTGAAAATATTGTTAGAAAGCATAACAATTAAAATATAAAAAATAAAATTATATTTTTTGTTAGATGTATAGGTTAAAATAAGAGGAAAGAATAACAAAGGTAAATGAAGTGATTTTTAAGTTGTTTTGATCGAATAAAAATGGAAAATAATTAAAGGAAAAGTGAGGGCAATAAAAATATTTATATAATTAATATTTTATCCTCCACATATAAATATTTGTGAATCCAAATGCGACTAATGACATAATTTAGTAATTTTAAACATTTCACATTCCATTTTTTAGTTTTCCTTGCATGGGTGAGGGAAACTTCTAACCCTGCACCTAAAATCAACCTATCTCACAACGGTATCTGTCTACGTGGCTACAGGAAAGCAACTACTAATCAGAAGTCACAAAGATTCGTTAGTGTATAAAGTGCATGTCAAACATTGACCAAAATAAAACAAGTTCGTGTTAGATGGGTGAGGAATTTTCTATCTTGTTCAACACGAAACGCGGTGGAATGCGAGATAAGGACTTGATCAAATGGGTTGCGAAAGCATGTTTTTCATTGTGTTTTCTGGATGGATAGTTGGTATAACAGTTTTGCATCTGCAAAACTAGTGCTATGTACTCTTTGCATTTTCTAGGTAGTGAAACTCCTTCACACGTGGTCAAAAAGAGCAGCAGATTTTGAAACTAGAAGAGTCTTGTGTTGTATAGCTATTGCACGAGCTTGCAATGCTTGACGAAACTATCAAAGAACAAACTACGTGCATAAGCACACCTCAAATACTTAGAAAGTTCAAATATAATATTCTAGTGGGCTGAAGATTCTAGAAAATGGAGAATGCAAAGTATCACCGAGAAAATTCAAATAGATTTTTCTATTCTTGTCCCAGAATCTGATCTAGCTACAATTTAGAAAGCTCCAGCATCACATTGCATCATTTTACATCATACCAGGGAGTGTGCTCATCAGGTGATGAGCTTCCCCCATATAGGACTTTAATCCCCAAGCTACCCACCCAACTGTATAAGCATGGGTTTTACTGTTTTAGTATGAAGTTCCATACTCCAACTAACTATCTAACTATGGTCAATTCATATCTGCAAACGGAGTTCGATTTGGAGATGCTGCTAGACGGGGGATTTTGCTTTCTGCATGGATCGATTTTAATCGGTTCACAGCGGAGTTGTCTTCTGTGATCTGTGTCCTCATCTCCTCAATGGATGCAGGACTGGGGACTAGTACAACTATTTTGTGAGATGTTGAACTTGTATTCTGGTCAACCTGTTGTTCATCAAGAACACAAAAAACTTCAAAACTTGCGGCTAATTAACCAGATAAATAAGAGCCATGTTAAAAAAGTGTTAAGAGGGATGGTTCTAGTGTCTCTCAATGAGGGTTTGTTTAAGAATTTCTAGAAAAGTCCACTTCTGTTTTCCATTATTTTATCCAAAAAATACACAAAGTAAGAGAAGGTGTGATTCCGTTTACCAAGTAATCTTTAACAAGGCTCTTTTCTGCTTGGTCATGAATATTTGATATATCTTCACCATGCTTATGTGTTAATGAGGTAAGCTGCTCCAACCACCGAGCAGTCATAGAATCAATTTCCTTCTTATTCTTATGGTCCAGCACCAGTGTACCTAGAATTAACCCAGTCAAGTTAGACACAGACAAAAGAAAATAATCAAAATAAAATGGAGACAAACTATAAATGCAGGGAATTTAAATTACCATTGACATCTGCCAGCAGGTTATGGGTTTCTGCATCATAATCTGAACCCATAGATGATGATGTAGACACAAATTCTTGATTCAGAGCAAGATTTGCCAATACATTTTCTCTGTTCAACATCAATATAAAAGTTAAAAAGATTAGAACATCACAAACTCATTAAGAACAACTTCAAATATAAGAGACTAGCCGAAACTTACTTCACTGTAGATTCTATCTCGCCAAGCTTGTTCTTGTGGAGATTGTTGATGGACAATTGGGCACTTTCCCACTGCTTCCTGGAACAGTCCACTGTCTTGGAGCTGCATATTTGTATTAAGTTAGAAAGACAAGTTTGATACTCTTTACTTTGAGAAAAGCAGCAAGCAGTGCCAAGGGGAAGTTAAATGTGTTTGTGCATGAATAACATTACTCCCAAAGTCACTCATTCCTAAGACAATGTGTTTGTGCATGAATATTTGGCTATTTTTAACAAAGACTGAATCAAAATTAAATAATTGTTTAAAAATCTTATGGCATATCGTAGATTAAATAAGAGAAAAGAGGAGGTGCAATGATAGTGTAAACTTGTTTTACACATGCACCTAAGATTTCCGCCACATCAGCAATTTATTAATTTACTAATTAAAATTAAAAAGATTTATAACCACTTAGTCCTATGTGACATAGTGTGATTGGACGTCAGTGTAAAACTACTTTACACTGACGGTGTTTATCCATTAATCTCATTAAATAATTTGATTGTTAAATGGTATATGAAAACAAGTTCCGTCTCTGACCATGCACCCACAAAAAAAAATCAAAACATAACACATTAGTCATTGAACTATATAACTCACCACTCCAGGAGGCAATTCACCATGGTAGCTTCAATATCACTTGCTGAATATACTTGGTTCACAAATTGACTTTTTGCAATTTGTATATATTCACCAACTTCCTTGGTAGCATCTTTTGAAACTTGCTGCATGTTGACCATCTCTAGCTGCAATCTGTTAGACTGTTGCATACTCGTGTCCTGCATATTTCTTGAAGCCTCCGACACCTAAAACAGATTTTTCAAATGTCAGTTAGACATGTACTTAATACAATATGAATTGTATAAAGCACCAACAAGGAAATGAAACAGAGAAGAGTAATGCAGTTGATGGACCATAGCAGTTCTTTTAGATGTCAAGGATGCCAAAATTGCTGCAATTTTCTCCAAGGCCTGCTCCTCGTCTCTGGTAACCTCATCCTGTTTCATGTTGAAGGAAATAAATCAACCACAAGTATAACATTTGGGGATCAGAGAATGACTAGCTCGATATTTTCTTACCTTGAACTTCTTCTCAAACTTAGCTAATTGGTCGAACGTCTCATTCTGGGTTTCTTCAAGAGTTCTCATGACTCTTGAAGTTCGTAGATGAATGTCATTAAAGAAGTTTACAGTTGCTTCTGAAACCTTTCGTGCTGAAGCCAGGCTTTGCTGCAATCCCTACATTGGTCCAAGAAGTTTAGAAACGCATTTATAAATTATTGCTCTAATATTTTTATGCAAAATCAAAATAAAGAGAAGTTGCAAATGGAACGTACTTCCTCTTGTTGTTGAATGGATAATGCTAGCAGCTGTTTTTGCTCATCAAGAGAATTTTGTATGTTGCATATCACGTCCTTGGCTTCAAGAACGGCAGTTGCAAGAAACTGTAAGGAAGCAAAAATCAACTTGAGATAGGAGCAGGGAAGTAACAAATTTCTTATAATATCTCTAGAATTCTCGGGACAACCAAGGCTTGCAATGAAACATGGAAAAACAATCATTTTCTTCACTTACGCTCTCGACAGCCGACGTCTGTGATGAAATTTTAGATTGTATCTGTTCCATATCAGACGAAGCTTTCATATGCAATGTATTAGCTAGCTCCTTCAGAGTGCCTACTCCCGAAGTATAAATCCCAGTCATTTTCTTGATCCTTGACTCAAGAGCTTCGGCTGCCTGAAAAGAATTATGAGAAATCAAATGATGAGTGGACAACATGGAAAAGAGAATCTGTAACTGAAACAAGATTTCTCCATTTTTCTTACATCTCTTTTACTAGCAAGATAGGAGCAGACATGATCTTCCATGCATTTAAGTTGTTTCTGCTGTTGAGAAACAGACCCTATAATGGTGGTATGCAAATCTTTTAAGCTCTCATTTAAGAGAGACTCAAAATTGAAGATTATATTTCGGTTCTCTGTCTCCATTCTTACTTTGTGATCTGCAAGAAAAGTACAGCCTCAGAAAAGAAAAACACATCCTACTATCGTAGTATTCACTGTCCAACACATCATTTTCTTACACACGCTTTCCTGTTGAAGTCTTGTAATTGTATCTATTGTAATTATATCTAGAACGGAAAAACTTGCCAATGTTTTTAGTTTATGCTGACAGCTCGTTTTAGAAACATAACTGATTTCTAAAACAAATTTGATTAGATATGCTTAAATTCATTTTCACATCCCATGAAGCAGGTTATGAAAGAACTTTAAATTTAATAGAAAGCAAACAACTTACGGTACAAAATGGAAGTAAAATAATCATACCTAACTTTGAGGACAGTAAATTAATATTATCTGATGCATTCTGAAGATCAGTACACATTTCCTTTGCATGCTCAATCAAGGCATTTTCTGTTCACAAAAAATAAAGCAAATCATATATAGTGAAAAACAAAATCCCAATAAATCTGCCAGCATACCATCAATTGATTTACCTGATTTCAGTAGCTTGGAAATGGTGCATTCCTTCTCCTTCAATGTTGAAACAACTATCCTGTAATGCTCTTGAAGATCATGCAAGTCCTTGCTGGTTTTTTCCAAATTCAC